>NC_140579.1:603082252-603084752 GCF_964204655.1 Triturus cristatus | reverse complement strand
GTGTATATGTATGTGTGTATATATGTGTATATGTATGTGTGTATATATGTGTATATGTATGTGTGTATATATGTGTGTATATATATGTATATATATATGTGTGTGTGTGTGTGTGTATATATGTATATATATATATATATATATATATATATATATATATATATATATATATATCCAGCAAAGTACATTGCGTATGCTCCAGCCTCTTCCAGTGAGGAGTGGTCAGTGAGCCTCATAAATCCAACACAAACTGCAACATTTCCCAGGATAAATCACCCAGGTAAATAAATCGGAGCCGCCACTCGATTTTCCAGCAGAGCGTATGTTTAATTCACACTTGAGCAACAAAGATAAAAAACCAACGCGTTTCGGAGTTTACCAGATTCCTTGCTCACGGGTTAGGCATATGCTTGGTTTCAGTCAATTTAAAGAGACATGGTGTGTAAACAAATTCATAAACATAGTAAAGATACTTTGAATGTACGTTCTTGTTTTGTTAATAAAGATAAGCAGTTATTCAATAGCACAATGCGTTTCATGAGTAGCGGGGATCATTTTATATTTGACACTGACAAAATAATATCTGGCATTCGTTAAAACGTGCATAGTAGTACAGCGTTCTGAAACAGTAATTGCAGCTACATAGGGTGAGTATAAATAATACAGACATCAGAGACACCTGTTAAATCATAACAGCATAACTCCAAAAGGAAAATTGTAGTGCAGTAACGTAAACCTGTAGCCTAAATTGATCTGCCCTAGTGAGCTCCTTTAAAGTACTAGAATCAAACAGCCTCAGTGTGCATTATTTCAGTACATGATCTGTGCATCTACACTTGGCAGTAGCAAGCAATAGTGCCCAAGTGGACCAATATTAAACACATATAAATGCAAGTGAGCCATTATGTGCAAAACACAATAAAACGGCATCATCACACTTTCTGATATCTGCAAAATACACAGTAACCGTTCAGTGCGATTGCGCTCAGAACTGAAAAATACAATGCAGCTGTATGCAAGCATATCTCTCCCAAAATAGCTAATCTGGCTTCAACTCGTAATAAATAGCATCAATACTGCCCTAATGGGCAAATTGTCAACAGTTCACATGCCAGTTTGGCGTCCAAATTGTCTATAAAATATTACGGATGCGTGTACGGCGTCCTGTCAAATCGATTATATCTCCCCCTCTTAACCTTTTTGGTATATTGTCTAGCATCACGAATTTAAACAAATTACTGTTTTGGGCATGTTTCATTTGGAAATGTCGTGCCATAGGATAATTTGTACCGTTGTTACTAATGGCACGCATGTGCTCAAGTATGCGTTTTTTTAGCCCTGTGTATGGTACTGCCTATGTAGGCAAGTTTACAGGGACAAAAAAGAGCATACACCACGTATTCTGAATTACATGTCAGGTGTTTGTTAATACAGAATGGTTTATGCATAGATGATAATGAAACCTTTTTACAACTGTTACTAAACTTGCTGGTCTTGCATGCATTGCACGTGTAGATGCCTTTGATGGTACTATGCGTACTGTCAGGCTGTATTTCGGAATGGCACAGGGAGTCTTGTAAAGACCATGCCTTTTTGAAGGTTATTTCTGGATATTCACCTGTTGCTTGCGCTAAGTCACGGTTAGTTTATAGGACATGCCAGTACTTCTTGAGACTTTTTCTCAGCTGCCCGACTGATTATTGAATTTGCTTATGAACCTGCCTCTTTGATTTTAGGACACAGTAACTTAGTTCTATATGCCTCCATCACTTTGTTAACTGCCTTATTGATGGTTCTGTTACAATACCCTCTTTCTTGTATCTTTTAGTCATAACGACTTCATTATTGAAACCCTCCTTGGTGCTGCAATTGCGCTTATCACGTAGAAGCTCACCATATGGGATACTTTCAATCAAAGATCCTGGGTGGCAACTATCGGCCCTCAAAAGGCTATTACATGCCGTGGATTTTCTAAACAGGTAACTGACAAGTTTACCTTCTTGGACATATATATGTATGTATATGTTTGTATATGTATAAATATGTATGTGTATATATAGGTATATGTTTGTATATGTATGTATTTATATATATGTATATATATGTATATGTTTGTATATGTATGTGTATATATATATATGTATGTATCTTTGTATATGTGTATATATATGTATGTATATGTATGTAGATATGTATTTATATGTATATATGTATGGCTTTCTTCGGAGGTTCACTGGAGAGTTTGAAAATTGCATTAGTCATTTGAGGCGGGGGCTTTTCACTAAAAGGAAGGATACTATGAGTCCCAGAATGCTGGATTGAATAGAGGCCCACTAGAGGGCGATAAAAGACGACTCCAAACCTTCTCTTACCTTTGCCTTAATTAATTGCACATGCCCGTGAACAAGCAGAATGAACTCTGAAACGCGTAGGGCTTCTGCATAATACTCTGGACACAGCACCTGTTTTCCCAAAATATAGAATGCTGCTGAAAATTGTG
>NC_140579.1:602979752-603077252 GCF_964204655.1 Triturus cristatus | reverse complement strand
GAGCGAGGAAAGTAAAGCCTTCTTACGTTTGGGAGTATTTTACTTTTCCAGAAGGCCAGCAAAAGGTGAATGCACCCTTAGTTACTTGCAAGCTGTGTAAGCGTGTACTTTCTAGAGGTAATCCTAACAGGAAGTATTCCTTTGGGAATCACACCATGAAGAGACACCTCCAGGAAGTACACAGAAGGACACATGGTCATCTTTTTGGAGGTAACTCTTCAGAAAGACGAGCCAGTACATCCACAGCAGCTCAGCCTGGACCATCATCTGCAGGGCAGACTCCTTCTTCTGCAGGTCAGGTGAGCCCTTCATCTGTGGGGGGAGAATCTCCTTTTGCTGGCCCTCTGGAAATTAACCCTCGGTTTGCGAGGGTTGAAGTACGGTGCGCCACTTGTCACGATCTAATTACTTATAGGGAGACCAGTGTTTCCCTGGTGAACAGTAAAATAGATCAGCACACTTGTCGTACCGTCTAATATTCCCAATCTTTCTTTCCTCTGTCCCTGCATGAACACAACGGTTCTTTTAAGAGCCAACCTTATCTTTCATCTTTTTTTTTCTTTTTTTTTAAAAACTTTTTTTTTTTTTTTTACCGTACGCGTACGGTAAGCGTACCTTTTTTTTATTTTTTAAAAAAAAACACTAAAAATCATTTATCTCATTACAAAGTCCTTGAGAGACTACAATTTTTATTTTTAACTTACCATACTCACTCAAAAAAATATTTATTCATTTGTTTTTTTTAAAAATAGTTTTTAAAATGGTTGTAGTTTCCGAAAATTTTCTATATCGATCTGAAAATAAAAAAAAAAGTATTAATATTTTTTATCCATTTTATAATACAATACACATATTTACATTTTTTAAAAAAAAATATTTTTGCCTTATTTTTGCTGTTTTCAGAATATATTGCATTTCACTATTAATTGTGAAAGCAATTGCATTCATCATTTTACAGCGGGCAAAAAAAATTAACAATCACAAAGATTGTATTAAAAAAGCCCAGAATGTCTTCTCACTTAAACTTATCATTACAGAAATGCATATTATTCTAAAAAAATATCATCTAAAAACAATACTTTTTTCTTTAAAATACCGTCTGATATGTTTGTTTCAGAAGTATAATCACAATATTATATCTCAAATAACTCCAAAATACATCTGATTTTATTTCCTTTAGGCCAAATAGTATTTTTTTTTTTTTTCCTGGAATAAATTTCCAAGGGAAAACCATTAAAATTCTAAAGTTTAATCTGTCCAGATCTCACCAATTCTCTGTAACATTTTGGTTCACGAAAATTTTTTGAATAATTTATTTAGTCCACAATAGAATTGCTTACTTTTCCACATGGCCAAATAGTAATTTTTTAAATCATTTTTGAAAAAATTTCCAATGGCAGTCCAATAGCATTCCATAAATTAAAATGTGCAGAAGTTACCGATTATCTCTAAATTATTGGTTTTTGAAAATTGCATTAAAATTTAAAAAAGTCACAATTGGTTATCTTTCCTTTAGGCCAAATGATAATTTTAAAAATCTTTTTTCTACAAAATTGCAATGGTAATCCAGTAAAATGGTAAAATTATTTTGTCCAGATCTTGCCAAATCTCTCTAAAATTTAGGTTTCAGGAAGATTAGATAGGAATTTGCTAAATCAAAAAGCAAACGTTGTTTGAAAATCAATTTGGAATCATTACACAGTGTCCAGCCTTTTTCACATTTTAGATAAACTGTGTAATGTCCAGAAGTAACAGTAGGTCCATCATGGAAAATTATTGCAACAGTTACAAAAGTTTTTCCTGAAATTGATAATTGCTGTCCTGTAAACTTCTTTATTAAAGTATCCAATTTTGATCCATCAGCTCTACATCGTTGCATCATTAAAATTACATACTGTCCGTATTCCCTTAAAATTAATGTTGAAAACATGTCAGAATTACACTCACCACATTTCATGCTATGATTAGCATCTTTAACTAATTTTGCAAAAGTGACTGTTTTACTCTCTGGCAATGTCAAATAAATAAACCTTTCATTATCAACAATAGAGCCACATATATTATAACAATTATCACAACTATGTTCCCATTTATAAGAGAGACCAAAAAAAATGTCAATGGGAACTCCTTCTTCCACTACCTGAAGAAAATACATCAAAAATTCGTGTGCATCTTGCTGTTCATTTTGAGAAAACTGTGTTCGTCCTGAACATACATCTAAAAGTTTTCTAATTTCAGTAGCACTTTCTATTTGAGTTTTATCTTTACTCAGCTTTTGAAAAAGGAGACTGAGCTCTGAACAGAATCTTTTTCCCTGATTTACTATTATCTGCTCTTGCAAACTTTCCAGATAAAATGCAACATTCAGCACTACATTAGCGTAGCAGTTGACACCAGAGCTATTTTCAAAATGACATCCTACAACCTGTTCTTCATTTTCCTTATTCTTTTTGCTTGCAATTACATCACTCCTCTTTTTTTTCCTCTTCTCTACATCTTCATTACAGATATTCTCATTTCTCCTTTTACGAGAAACTACACGTTTCTCCAACACAGGATACTGACCTAAATGAGGAGCATAGCTTCTTCTTAATCTATTATACTCCTTTACACAGTTTGTATCAGCACTAACTTTTGAGTCATCAAAGTCTATCATGAATAAACCTGATAATGTTTTGACTCGTGACAAAGCTACATATGCCATACCTTCTTTGAACACAGTTGAACCAATGTTCACAAATGCACAATCTACAGTCAATCCTTGAGACTTGTGGATAGTTACAGCATATGCTAGTGAAAACGGAAACTGCTTCCTACGTACATATAAGTCTTTCACAAGCATGAAACGAACTGAACAACGACAAATGTCTTTAACTTCCTCTATCTGATCAAATTTTATCTGTAAACATTCAATTCCTTCTTTTTTCTGATAATTAATAAAACCCACAACTCTTCCCATCGCTCCATTCACTAAGCCTTTCTCAACATCCAAATTTCTCCTTAAAAACACTCTACAGTTCATGCAAACATAAAGATTTTTTTCTAATCCTGCTGTTTTGGAGATGTTCTTCTCTAGTGAGTCCAATTTATTTTTCAGTTTGCCTGTTACTGTGACTGTAATTCTTCCATCCTCAATTTTGTCCACTGCTTCCAATTTCCTGATGTCTTCCTTTTCCAATTTCAAAAGCTCCTCATTAAATATTGAGCATTCACGTAGAGTTGGCATTAAGCAGATGACACTTTTGTTTTCTGCAATATTCTTGTATATTTTCTCTGCAACTATTTCTTCCTTTGGAAATAAATTATGTAGCAGCCGACTCTGTAATGCTTTTTTCCCAACATCTGTGAGTAGTCCAATCCTGATATCTTTCAGAATACTTCCATATTCTTCATCGTTTGCTTGCCTCATATTAGTTGTAAGTTCCTTGTACTCAAAGAAGGACCAAATATTTGTATTTCCAATGCTTCCCAATGACTTCTTCGTGTCTTCATGTGTCACAGTATTAAACACTGGTTGTCCTTTAACTGGAGTAAGTTGCAAAAGATCCCCAAAAACTATGACGTGTTTTCCACCAAATAACACGTCATAGTCTGTCTTCAAAATTTGCTGCATTCTTAAATGCACAAAGGCAAGCATTAAGTTTGATACCATGCTCACCTCATCAATAATGAGAACTTGCATCTTCTTCAATACTCGTGAAACTTCCAAGGATGCTTCTCCAGTTAGCTTGTTGAATTGTATTTTGTTCTCATGCTCCACTGGTAACATTAGCAAACGATGTAAGGTGATTCCTTTTATGTTATATGCTGCTAACCCAGTTGGAGCAGTAACCACACAAGACAAAGTAGAATCCGTTTTTTGCTTTAGGTAGCTTCTGATGACTTTAATTAGGAAACTTTTTCCAGTGCCAGCTTGTCCGCTTACATACATCCTGATTGGATGAAATGATGTGCATGAGCACTCTTTTTTGATATGTAGAAATCCGTGATCAATTTTGTTTCTGATCTCTTCATAAATTTGTTGCTGCTCTTGATTCAGTTGTCTTTCCAAATTTTCTAAGTCTATAAATTCTTCTTGAGCTAGATTCATAGCCGTTTCCACTTCATTCATGGCTATTGATGCTTCATTTTCAACGATTGGTTGTCCTAGGGGATCTTGACTGTGTGTTCCTGAACTTTGGCTGTCCTGAGAACTGTCTCTAGCTATTTCTGCTGCAATTGTAGTTTCCTGTTCAATTTCTTCATTTAACATTTGCAGATAAGTTGAGAATGTACTGCATTGTATGCTGTCTTTGCAAGCATTAAAAGAATCTTCATAGCTCTGGAATTCTCCCAGTAGTTCATCCTCTGTACGCCATGGTTTAAACAACTGTAAAAGAGCCAAGTAGTAAAATTCTTTCTTGTCGGTAGTGTCGCAACTCAGCTTCCGGTGATTTATCAAACTTCCTTTGGTTTGCTTCACCAAACATCCTTCTTCACCAACAACTTTATATTTTCCACTGTTGATGTCTTCTGCAGCTTTCCGTGAATAAATGTAGTTCTGCAGCACTTCATAGAGACACATGTTCTCCAGATGATGACTTCTCTTGGGATAATATGTGTCCAACATGTTTGTTTTCAATATGTCTGTACTTTCTGGGTCATTCTCGGCCAAATATTCAATTTCTCCAACAGATTTCAGTACCCGATTTCTCATTGCTGCAAGGCCTAAACTTGCCCAAATTATTCTTCTTGACTTCGAGTAGAGACTTGCAGAAGATAACCTATCTGAACATTCGTAGGATCCAATTTCTCGATGCGATAACATCTTCAAACTAAAACTGTACAGCTTCTTACTGACAGTCTTCTCGTGAGAAATCTCTTCCCACATTTCCTTCAATTCTGTTTTTTCTGATTTCGTAATGTAAGACGTTACATATCGAGCAACAGCAATGGAATTGTCAGCAACATACTGTATATCCATGTTAGCGTTCCACATGGATAAAATGACTGGGTTGTAGTCATTTATATTTTTTGATTCTTCTTTTCTTTTAAGGTTGTAGGTATTCTTAGGTGATTTTCTTGTGATAGTATGTCTCACAGCTGACATAAAACTGTTGACTCTTCCATTTGTAAGAACAGGTCTAGGAAATCCAAATCGACATTTAGTGTAGTATTTTTCTTTGCTCTTGTATTTCCGTCGACAGTATTTTCCACACCGATGACTTTGGAAACGTAGAACTTGCTCCTTTAACTTGTTCTCTTCTGTGTTTTTAGGTATAGCACATGTTGCATATTCTTCAATGTAAGATAACACTGCTTCATCAGTATCTGTTCCAAACTTTGGGGCATCCTTGATCCACAGCAGCATATGAATATGAGGAGCACCTCTTGCCTGGTACTCTTTTCTCCAAAAGAAATCCACTACTTCTCCAAGGGGTGGATTTTTTTTATTGCAGATGAAGGACATCATAGCCTCAAATCTATGATTGAAATATCTGCAAACATTAACCGGATCCAATGAGCACAGTTCTCCTGCTGTCTTGTATTCGATGTTTTCAATGTTTGAATTGGCCTCTCGTAGAAAATCCAGTAAATCATCCCAAGCGTACTCGGCGCAGCTTAGGGTAAGGAACCATGTTGGTGTTCCTAAGTTGCGTAACATGCATTTTAGTTCACCATGGCGTCGGTACCAATATTCATTTGTCCCACGCTGACAAGCCATCAGATTGATCAGTTGTGTTTCCAAATGATCATCTCGGTGCTGCACTTTCTCCATAAAATCCTTAGCAGACACATTTTGTAAATGTACTCCACTTTTTAAAATGTGATTTACTGCATAAGACAGTGCAGACAAGTCGCTTTCAAATAAAAGATGGAACAAATAAGGGATACTTTGTCGAAATCTGGGATCTTCAGCATATAGTCTTGTAGTCCGATACTCAGAAGCTGGAATCTGTTCCGGACGTTCATCGTATCGTCCTCCTTTTCCTTTAGGAAACAGCTGGGGAAAACATCGAGCTTCCAAGCTCTCCTCCCATACACTCACAGGATTTCCTTTTGCTTTCTTCATCTGAAAGAGATCAATATTGTCTCCCATAACTTCTTTCGAATGGAGAGGATGTATGCTAAAATGTTCATAAATTTCTTCTTCCTTTGACTTGTCCACTTTTTCAATTTGTCCAGTTGGTGTTTCTGTGTCTCCTTGTAAATCTTCTTCTTCTTCTTCTTCTTCTATATAAATTGATTCATACCATTTGTTATTTTTTTTCAAATACAAATTTGCTCTTTGTACTTTCCGCACATCTACCAGCTCCTGCCAAATCTTCTTATTCTTTGTAGGGACACCATTAACCAGAATAATTAATGGTTCAGTTTCCAAAGTATCTGCATCAATAGTTTCCATATTTTTTTTCAAATCCAAGGGCAAATACACCACTCTACCTTTTAAACCTCTCAGTAAATCTGAAGGAGGTAATTTACCAGTTTTGGGCTCCATACGTACTATGGTCTGGAACGGATGAACACATTGAATGAGTATAGACTCATATGTATTTAATTCAGAAAGTTCAGCAGGAATAGCATCCAATTCTAAATTATTATGTACAGCTCTGGTCGGCATTCTATTTTCCTCTAACTTGTTGTAGCAGTATTTGCAAATACGCTGATCTTCACCCAATTCAAAACAATTTTCAAGAAATATATATGTGGCAAAATCCATCCACTTATAATTATCTTCATTTTCACTCTTTCTGTAGAGATCAACATTCCTAGTTTGTTTTCTATAATGAGTTCTGCGGCAACAAATACAAGTAACATTTGGTCTTTCATTAGAGACTATTGCAAATTTTGTTATGTGATCATTAAATGTGTTACTTACAGAGGGTTCTACATTCTCTTCCACTTCTGCCTCATTTATTGTGTCCTTCTCTGCACTGTTTTGTTCAGGACCAAAGTAACAAAACTGAATTTCATCAACAACCTTCTCTACATCTGATACCGTTCCTCGGAACAGAGCCCTATTCAATTCATTTAACTTTATTGCTGGACTTTTGGCAAAATACAACCGTCTCACAAACTTTCTTATTTCAGTATGATGAACAGCCAGCATCCTAAAATGATGGAAAACACTATTGCACACTTTTCTAGATAGACAAGCAAGAGAATGACCCTGCAAACCAGTATTCTCTCTCACTCTGCATGGATCCAGACTTTGAAGCACCTTAATCTTTTGTTTTACACTTTTTTTACTATATTCTCTTAGAAACTCTCGAAATCTGTCAATAGATTCCTGACGCACAGTGCAAATACTACTACAATTCCAAGTGTACACTGGGGCTTTAGGACGTCTCCCCATTGCCTCATCTGCCATCACTTGTACCTCATCTCTTGGAACCATTATCTCCTTCTCCATTATGCAACCGTTTTTTACTTCGTATGAACGACCTCTGGTGTCAACTGCATGCAGCAAACTATTGCTTTGAAAATAGCTTTCTTCATTAAAAAAAGGTTCACTACTTGAACTATGCATCCACTTTCCTAAAAACACTTTACAAAAGTTTGTTCTGTTCACTACTCTTTTGCTTTTGCTTTGTGATTTCAGTACATTAACCATTTTATCTAATGTACGCATCCTATTCAAAATTAATATGAATAGTTTCCTTTTTAATTCTAATGCTTTTGCTGCAATGGCTTCAATTTCTTTTTTTCTCTTATAATATTTAGCCTTCTGCTTATATTTCTTTATATCCTTTATCAAATTGGACATAACTCTTCTCTGAAACATTTTTCTACGTATCTCTTTAAATGCTGTTTTTCTGTTTATGTTAAACTTTTCAATTGCAGAAGGTATATTTGCATTAACTAAATCCTCAATTTTTTGCTGTTCTGTAGGTTTTGTTACATTTTTCCGAGAACAGACATTTTGTACATTTTTGTTTGTTTTCAATATTTTGTTTAGGAATTGTCTTTTTTGCTTACCAGAAGATTTTTTCTTTTTCCCAACATCAGCATCTTCTACTAACTTTGGTCCTCCAGTTGTCCTCAAATATAGTTTTTTTTTTTAGAGTTTTTTGAACTCGAGATTTTGTAGGCATCTTAAATTTTGTTCACTGTTCTTCAGCAATACCTGAAAAAAACTAAAAAAAAAATCCTTTATTGTATTTAAATATATTACTACATTTCTTTTCACAATAGTCACAAAACGTAATTTCTTTGCCATTTTCAATGCACACAAACTGCTCTTTTTTTAAAATTTATTTAAATGCACATGTCCAAGCTTTTTTTTTTTTCAGATCACCACCGTGTGTATTCTCTGTGACTGCCTACACTCCAGCAGGGGCCACCAGCCTTAGTGATGCTGAATGTATTTGCATTACAGACTTAAACCTGAAAACCCCACTCGCTTCTAATTACTGTGCATGACTATACATGGCAAGCACATGGGTGTGTGCTAAGCCTCTGCTTCTTCCCCCAAAAATTCGCTCCTCTTTTCCATCTACTGCAACTGTGAAATCACCAGAGCAAGACGCAATAAATTTCTGCCTATAATTCTTCTATGCACACAGAGTCATGTTTTCACATTAGTGCCAAAACGAAATTTCTTTGCCAATTTGAAAGCACACTTACTGCTCTTTTTTTTTCGGGCCAAGTGAAAATCTCTTTTTACACTTTGAAATCACTTTTACAGACTGACACATTCTGAAACCTTTTTTTTTAAATTTATTTAAATGCACATGTCCAAGCTGTTTTTTTTTCAGACCACCACCGTGTGTATTCTCTGTGACTGCCTACACTCCAGCAGGAGCAACCAGCCTTAGTGATGCTGAATGTATTTGCATTACAGACTTAAACCTGAAAACCCCACTCGCTTCTAATTACTGTGCATGACTATACATGGCAAGCACATGGGTGTGTGCTAAGCCTCTGCTTCTTCCCCCAAAAATTCGCTCCTCTTTTCCATCTACTGCAACTGTGAAATCACCAGAGCAAGACGCAATACATTTCTGCCTATAATTCTTCTATGCACACAGAGTCATGTTTTCACATAAGTGCCAAAACGAAATTTCTATGCCAATTTGAAAGCACACTTACTGCTCTTTTTTTTTTGGGCCAAGTGAAAATCTCTTTTTACACTTTGAAATCACTTTTACAGACTGACACATTCTGAAACCTTTTTTTTTAAATTTATTTAAATGCACATGTCCAAGCTGTTTTTTTTTCAGACCACCACCGTGTGTATTCTCTGTGACTGCCTACACTCCAGCAGGGGCAACCAGCCTTAGTGATGCTGAATGTATTTGCATTACAGACTTAAACCTGAAAACCCCACTCGCTTCTAATTACTGTGCATGACTATACATGGCAAGCACATGGGTGTGTGCTAAGCCTCTGCTTCTTCCCCCAAAAATTCGCTCCTCTTTTCCATCTACTGCAACTGTGAAATCACCAGAGCAAGACGCAATACATTTCTGCCTATAATTCTTCTATGCACACAGAGTCATGTTTTCACATAAGTGCCAAAACGAAATTTCTTTGCCAATTTGAAAGCACACTTACTGCTCCTTTTTTTTTCGGGCCAAGTGAAAATCTCTTTTTACACTTTGAAATCACTTTTACAGACTGACACATTCTGAAACCTTTTTTTTTAAATTTATTTAAATGCACATGTCGAAGCTGTTTTTTTTTCAGACCACCACCGTGTGTATTCTCTGTGACTGCCTACACTCCAGCAGGGGCAACCAGCCTTAGTGATGCTGAATGTATTTGCATTACAGACTTAAACCTGAAAACCCCACTCGCTTCTAATTACTGTGCATGACTATACATGGCAAGCACATGGGTGTGTGCTAAGCCTCTGCTTCTTCCCCCAAAAATTCGCTCCTCTTTTCCATCTACTGCAACTGTGAAATCACCAGAGCAAGACGCAATACATTTCTGCCTATAATTCTTCTATGCACACAGAGTCATGTTTTCACATTAGTGCCAAAACGAAATTTCTTTGCCAAATTGAAAGCACACTTACTGCTCTTTTTTTTTTGGGCCAAGTAAAAATCTCTTTTTACACTTTGAAATCACTTTTACAGACTGACACATTCTGAAACCTTTTTTTTTAAATTTATTTAAATGCACATGTCCAAGCTGTTTTTTTTTCAGACCACCACCGTGTGTATTCTCTGTGACTGCCTACACTCCAGCAGGAGCAACCAGCCTTAGTGATGCTGAATGTATTTGCATTACAGACTTAAACCTGAAAACCCCACTCGCTTCTAATTACTGTGCATGACTATACATGGCAAGCACATGGGTGTGTGCTAAGCCTCTGCTTCTTCCCCCAAAAATTCGCTCCTCTTTTCCATCTACTGCAACTGTGAAATCACCAGAGCAAGACGCAATACATTTCTGCCTATAATTCTTCTATGGACACAGAGTCATGTTTTCACATTAGTGCCAAAACGAAATTTCTTTGCCAAATTGAAAGCACACTTACTGCTCCTTTTTTTTTCGGGCCAAGTGAAAATCTCTTTTTACACTTTGAAATCACTTTTACAGACTGACACATTCTGAAACCTTTTTTTTAAATTTATTTAAATGCACATGTCCAAGCTGTTTTTTTTTCAGACCACCACCGTGTGTATTCTCTGTGACTGCCTACACTCCAGCAGGGGCAACCAGCCTTAGTGATGCTGAATGTATTTGCATTACAGACTTAAACCTGAAAACCCCACTCGCTTCTAATTACTGTGCATGACTATACATGGCAAGCACATGGGTGTGTGCTAAGCCTCTGCTTCTTCCCCCAAAAATTCGCTCCTCTTTTCCATCTACTGCAACTGTGAAATCACCAGAGCAAGACGCAATAAATTTCTGCCTATAATTCTTCTATGCACACAGAGTCATGTTTTCACATAAGTGCCAAAACGAAATTTCTTTGCCAATTTGAAAGCACACTTACTGCTCCTTTTTTTTTCGGGCCAAGTGAAAATCTCTTTTTACACTTTGAAATCACTTTTACAGACTGACACATTCTGAAACCTTTTTTTTAAATTTATTTAAATGCACATGTCCAAGCTGTTTTTTTTTCAGACCACCACCGTGTGTATTCTCTGTGACTGCCTACACTCCAGCAGGGGCAACCAGCCTTAGTGATGCTGAATGTATTTGCATTACAGACTTAAACCTGAAAACCCCACCCGCTTCTAATTACTGTGCATGACTATACATGGCAAGCACATGGGTGTGTGCTAAGCCTCTGCTTCTTCCCCCAAAAATTCGCTCCTCTTTTCCATCTACTGCAACTGTGAAATCACCAGAGCAAGACGCAATAAATTTCTGCCTATAATTCTTCTATGCACACAGAGTCATGTTTTCACATAAGTGCCAAAACGAAATTTCTTTGCCAATTTGAAAGCACACTTACTGCTCCTTTTTTTTTCGGGCCAAGTGAAAATCTCTTTTTACACTTTGAAATCACTTTTACAGACTGACACATTCTGAAACCTTTTTTTTTAATTTATTTAAATGCACATGTCCAAGCTGTTTTTTTTTCAGACCACCACCGTGTGTATTCTCTGTGACTGCCTACACTCCAGCAGGGGCAACCAGCCTTAGTGATGCTGAATGTATTTGCATTACAGACTTAAACCTGAAAACCCCACCCGCTTCTAATTACTGTGCATGACTATACATGGCAAGCACATGGGTGTGTGCTAAGCCTCTGCTTCTTCCCCCAAAAATTCGCTCCTCTTTTCCATCTACTGCAACTGTGAAATCACCAGAGCAAGACGCAATACATTTCTGCCTATAATTCTTCTATGCACACAGAGTCATGTTTTCACATAAGTGCCAAAACAAAATTTCTTTGCCAATTTGAAAGCACACTTACTGCTCTTTTTTTTTCGGGCCAAGTGAAAATCTCTTTTACAGACTGACACATTATGAATCCACCATGTGTAACTACAACAAAAACAATTCCCATTTCTATTATTCATTTCTTAAGTTACCACATACATCCCCTCTCAAACTGTAAACTCACCTTTAAATTTAGTTAGTTGTGAAAGAAATGTGTCACTCAAACAGCAGATTATCAGAGCCAGGATCTCTGTTCTGTACACCTCTCTCCTCTCAGCAGAACCAGATAATGGCAAACTTTCCCTCTATTTTTCCACACATATACATGTAAGTTTCAAATCTCAGTGCTTCCCCCTTTTTTTCAAATGTAATGACACATTTCTATTGGTTGAAAACCAACCCTTTTCCAAAAGTACCCTGCCCCCAACTTGACTTCTGCCTAGTACCCTTCCCCCAACTTGACTTCTGCCTGCTACCATAGCAACAGCTCATGGAACACTGCTGTGTGCAGTTAGGTCAGAAGTTCGACACACAATGTTTCAATTCCACAGAGCAAGAGTGCTTGACTTTTCAAACCTAACTGCAAATCCATAGTACTGTTCTTTGGTTACACATTTTTTTGTACCAATACAAAACATGCTTCTATTAATTTTCACATACAGCCTATTTTTTATTCTAGAATGGTATGAAACAGCCAATCAGTTCTTTTTGTTTTGTAAAAAATATGTATGCCTCCATTTCCAAACTGTCTTTATTTTCATATTGCCATTCTACTGAAAGACACCTCCTGAGTGCATCCAGTTCTCCTTTGAAGATGTTCACAGTGTGGATTGTAGGGCACAGCTATGTCTTCTGGAGTGAAAAGTTTGCAGAGAAAACAGATATGGTGAGAGACCTTGCTTTGCCAAATGTAGACATTAAATGGATTGGTCAGAGAGGGTTAAAGTGGCACCAATTGATGCCATTGGTGAAATCCTTCATGCAAATCCAACACCCTGACCTCATAATAGTGCACTGTGGTGGCAATGACCTAGGCACTTTGACTGGGGTAGGTCTGGAAATGCTTATGAAGGACACCTTTGCACAACTGTTTACACTTTTCCCTAAAACTGCCTTTGTGTTTTCCAACATATGCCAAAGGCAAAAATGGAACTGGTCCAATCATTTCTGTCCACAGATTGACAAAGCAAGAAAGCACGTCAACAAATCTGTTTCTGCTTTCCTCCGTGACTATGGTATGGGTGCCATTTACCACAACAACTTGCGTTACGACATGCAAGACATTTATAGAGGAGATGGTGTGCACTTCAATGATGAAGGGAACAGAGTCTTCCTCTTGAACCTTAGACTCTGCATCGGTACTTACTTGTAAGTACCACTAAAAAAATGACTCCATAAACACAACAGCTCTTTTTAGAGCTCCCTAATTTCTAAACTCTTAAATCTGATTTTCATTTATTTATTTTTATTTTTTTTACCGTACGCTTACCGTGAGCTTACCGTACGCGTACCCCGTGATTTTTTTTAAAATCAATAAATGTTTTTTTTGTACTTTTCTGTCCTTCTTTGACCCCCTTACAATTGTTAGGGGGTCTGTAACTCTCCTCATTGCCCCCTTACTTTGTTTTCACTCTTTTTTTTCAGAGTGAAATACACAAAATGGCGGCCGCCGCTTCCTGGTTTCGGCCGATTCGAATGTTTACTAAGATCTAAGAGCCAATCAGAATCGCGCTCGCGCACGCCACCGTACGCTTACCGTAAGCGTACGGTAAGCGTACCGTAAGCGGGCTCAGATATATATATTGATTTAAAGGCTATTTTCTCAGAATCTACTGAACAGATTTACACCAAACCTACAAAAGGCACTTCCTTGACCTGAGGACTACCTCTCTGCCAAATTTTGAGTAATTCTGTTCAGCCGTTCGGGCTGTAGGTCGTTCTAAAGGTCCTATGGAAAAATGCATGGGAAAAACGCGTTTTGGGACCCCCCTTTTATCTCAGCCCCCGCTTGACGGATCCCCCCGAGACTTTCAGGGTAGGAGCGGAGCGTAGCGCCCCACCTATTTTGAGAAATTCGCGAGGATTCGTCGACCGGCGCCAAAGTTATTCAAAATAGAATGTTGAGGTTTTCCTATGGAAACGTGGTCCTAACTATAACTACCTACTGGCGACCGCCAGTAGGTAATATGTGTATGTATGTGTACATATATATATATGTGTATGGATATGTTCACTGAAAAAACCATAGGTTTCAGGGGCGTTATAGTTAGCTGGACATTTCTCTCGTACAAAACCCTAGAAATTCCCCTGTTACAGTTAGTTCAGCTAACTATAACTCGCGCCCCCGCAATGCACTGCTGATGACATCACATATTACATCACTCATGACATGGTCAGTGACATCACTCATGACATCACTGATGACATCTCAAATGACATCACTGATGACATCATCCATGTGATAAATTAGTGCATCTTCTCACACCCTAATATAACCTTTGATACACCGACTTTATTTCAGACGGCCATTTTGACAACCATAGATACTCCAATACCAATAACTACTCATCCACTCATTGACTTTTAGGTCTACATACATCTCCACTCACTCACCTGTACAGTCACTCATACTTAGTCACTCTGTGCATTTATACACCTATATAGACACTCACACACCGCCAATCATCCGTTGAGGTACTGATACGTCTAGTCAGTCATGCAAATAATTAATCACAGTAAAATGTACTCACTTATACAGTTAAAAACACTTAAGTTCACTTACTCATAAAAATACTAACAAATTCTGTGTCTTCCTGCAGAAAAACAAACAGCACATGACAGATATCCTTGCACTATGGCGCATACAGCCACTCCCAAAATCACACACTCTCATATATAGATAGTTATATACTCTTAAACACATATACACTGCGTTTCACATATGTAGTTACTGAGACATGTACAACTGAGATATACATTCAATCCCTAACACACCCATACATACACTCACTCAACCATACAGTCCATCACAGATGCACTCTTAAAAACATGCACCAACTGAATCACCCACTCACACATTTAGTCAGTGTCACACACACGCCCTACCCATACAAACACTCGGGCACCCATACAGATACTCAGACAACCAATCAGTAACCCACATAGACACTCATATAGCTATTCACAAAACCATGCAGCCACTTATACACCAACACACAGACACATGCAGACATTCACACAGTTTAGTCACTAGTCTGCAGTAAGATACATTTAATAACTCACTTATGGAGTCAGTTACGCACCTAGAAAATCACCCATTCACACACTTATACACCCACTCATTCTTCCATAGGCCTTTCACTATAAATATATAAAACATATTTAAACTTTTAAGAAAAACACACATTCACTGGATGATGTCATCAGTGATGTCATCAGTGATGTCACTGACCATGTCATGAGTGATGTAATATGTGACGTCATAAGCAGTGCATTGCGGGGGTGCGAGTTATAGTTAGCTGAACTAACTATAACAGGGGAATTTCTAGGGTTTTGTACGAGAGAAATGTCCAGCTAACTATAACGCCCCTGAAACCTATGGTTTTTTCAGTGAATTTCTAAGGTTTTTTTAAATGCCAATTCCTAACTATAACGCCCCTGAAACCTATTGTTTTTTCAGTGAATTTCTAAGGTTTTTTAAATGCCAATTCCTAACTATAACGCCCCTGAAACCTATTGTTTTTTCAGTGAATTTCAAAGGTTTTTTAAATGCCAATTACTAACTATAACGCCCCTGAAACCTTTGGTTTTTTCAGTGAATTTCAAAGGTTTTTTAAATGCCAATTCCTAACTATAACTTATCTCTAAAGATATCATGTTTAATGATTTTGATTGCATTTCTATATTTTTCAAATTCAGTGTCATTTTCTTTATTCTTTTTTTTTAAATACTTTATCATCACTTTTTAAACATATTTCTTCAATTAATTCTTTTAAAAATTAAAAAATATTTGAACTTAATGTGTTTTTCAAACATATTTTTTTATATTTTTCAAAATATTTTTTCAACTAGAAGTGCAAAACTTTATTTTATATATATTTTTTTTCAAATGTTTTTGGATCCGCGCACCGTTCACGATCCGTACGCGATAGCATCCGTGCATGGTATGCGTTGGGTACGTGTTTAGTGCGCGATCGCTATGCGACCGGTACGCGACTCCCAGCCTATACGCGAGACGTTCGTTGTACGTAACGCGACGTTTACGCGCTTCTGCGATGCGTCATATGCGTCCGTGACGCGATGGGTGCGCGGATCCCGCTAAGTATTTAACATTTAAAAACACATATTTATATATTGCATGTGAATATTAATTGAAGACAAACTCTAAACTAGTCTTAAAACTAATATATTTTGACATCTAATGCTATATTTGTTTTTAATTCAATTTCGCGGAAGCGCCGGGTGCGTGCTGCGTAAGCGCACGGTGCGCGGATCCCATGTGACCTGCAAAAAAAAAGAGATTTGATTGGTTTGATTGGTTCATTACACTTCCTGTTCTAACTACTGAAAGACCCCACCCATTTCAATCATTCTTCTTTGAGCTTCTTTGGAGAACCATCTCTTTGGACAGAAGAAGATTTTTTTAGACTAAGTATACACTTAGTTCTAACTTTTTGCAACCAAAAAAGGAACCACAGAAAAAACGTTTTGCTTCAGTGGTGTGGACATTTTTTTACTTTTCCCGAAGGACAGAATAAGACCAATGCCACCTTGGTCACATGTAAGATTTGCAAAAGAGTCTTATCGAGAGGGGATCGCACCAAGAAATACTCTTGCGGCACGGCAAGTATGATGAAGCACATGAGGAGCCTTCATCCAAACAATCTTGCACGTGAAAAGAGTGCTGACGCATGAGAGACACTCCTGCTCCTGCACCATCCACCTCATCGCAGCCGAGTACGTCAAGAGTGCATCCCTCAGACCAAACCTTGGACATCCGTCCTCAATTTCAATTTTTAAAAGTGCTCTGCACTAAGTGCAATAAGACTTTGTGCTATGGCGAGCAGTCAATCGACCTCATCTGCCGCCGGCAGGAAAGTCATATTTGCTAGTTTTTTTTTTTTTTTTTTACTGTTCCCTGAAGTTCATTGTTTGGTTTCTCCTGGGTTTTTTTGGTTTTTTTTTCTCAGAAAAACCAAAAAAACCACAAAATTGTTCAAAAACCCCCCCAAAAAACATAAAAGAAGAAAGAAAAAAAAAAGTTCTTTTAAGAACCAACTTTCCTGGTTTAAAAAAAGAGCTAAATTTCTTTGTTAGTGTTTGAAAGTTTAGATGAATGTATGTGTAGTACGTAATTGACTGAATGAATGCATTAGTAGCGTATGGTGAATGTATAAGTGCAGAACTATAAGGAAGTGCTGCAGCATCACACAGTAACCTCTTTAACTGCTGTGTGCTGTAGTACTTCCAAAGCACAGGGATGCAACATATGTACATAAATATGTTGCAAATCTATGCTTCTCTCTGCACGGCTGCTTAAACTGCAGCCATGTGGTGACACAGGCACCCTGGCACAATAGTGCAAGGATATCTGTGTCATGTGCTGTTTGTTTTTCTACAGGAAGACACACCTTCCTGTACAAAAACAATGAGAAAATGGATTTTTCTCCTTCAATGTATGCTGAACATTTCAGCATGTATTGAAGAAATAAAAATGTGGAAAAATTAAAACAATTCTCTTTGTTGTGCTTTCCTACACCAATTGTAGAATGGTGGACCATTCACACACATATCGAGATTTACGATTTCTAATAAATCTAGACATGTGTCTTGTTCTATGAGTATTAAGTGCAATCATGCACAACAACACTTATAGAACACCCTTTCATCCGAAAGTGGTCTGCATGATGACGTTTTATTTTCATGGACTATAAAAAGTGCACAGAGTGCCTTTTCCTCTCTTTGAAAATATGAAAGAATATCTTACACAATAACTATGTTACAAAAAGTGACATATTTCCGTTTTTAAATTTCCTTGCGAATGATAGAAGGTAAGCACAGAATTTTGACTGCAAAGATGTTCAAAGAAGAATGATTGAAATAATTGCGGTCCTTCAACAGCTAAATAGATGAAATATTATGAACCCCTCAAATCTCTTTTTTTTGCAGGTGACTTGATATCTGATTATGGTCAAATTTCAAAACTACATAAACAAAGTGTTTTAAGAAACGTGTTTCAACTTTGTAGATTCTGGCAGGCCTCTTCATTCTCCATATTGAGACTTAGTTAAACTTACCTTCACAGTAATAGGAATAAAAAATGTTATTCATTTTTGCCTATTTTTCTTTCAAATATAAATTCTTGAAAATTGTTCCTTTTAAAATTTGGATCTGTGAAAGAAAATAAAATAAAAATTATAACATATAATACATTTTTTACAACACAACATAATTTCCACAAAGTAATTTGTTTGCCTTTTTTGCTGTTCTCAGAATGTATTGAATTTCACTCGAAATAGTGATTTCAATGGTACTCATCACTTAAGAGCGGGCAAAAAAAAAAATCAGAAAGATTGTTAAAAAAAAACCAACATACTATTCTCAGTAAAATACCAGAAAATACAAATCATACACATATGAAATGCTTACAGATTACAACATTTTATAACTTTAACTTCTAAAAACTGTAAATGTTGCCACATTAAATAAAATAATCACCGAATAAATGACCACCAAAAATTCAAAAATATACCTTTCCTTGAGGCCAAATGGTATTTTTGCACTTCTTCTTTATGTAAACTGTCCAATGGTAGTTCTATTACATTATAATTATAAATTCCGTAGAGAGTAAATTAGCTTCCTAAAACTTTGGCTTCAAAAATATTAGGTAGGAATTTTGTAATTCCCTAGGCAAACGTTGTTTGAAAACTAACTGGGCATCATTACAAAGTGTCCAGCCTTTGTCGCATTTTAGATAGGCAGTGTAATGTCCAGATGTGGTGGAAGGACCATAATGGAAAATTATTGCAATTGCTACAAAGGTCCTTCCTGATATTGATATTTGTGCTGCTACAAATTGTTTTATTAAAGTATTCAATTTTCTTCCATCAGCTGTAAAACGTTGTATCATTAAAATTATGTATTTTCCATATTTTGTTAACAATAATGTGGATAACATTTCTGATTTACATTGGCTACACTCCATGTTTTGATTGGCACCTTTCACTAATTTATTGTAAGCCACTGATTTACAGTCTGGTAATGTTAAATACAGAAACCTCTCAGTGTCTACATTGGTGCTACATGTATATGTGCAATTTTCACAATGATGTTTCCATTTGTAAGAAAGGCCAAAAATATTTTCTATTTCTACACCTTCATTTTCAAAAATGGTAAGCATATACATTAAAAATTCCTGAGCATCTTGTTGGATATTTTGTGTAAATTGTGTAGAACCAGAACACACATCCAAAAGACTACGAACATCTGAAACAGATTGTATTTTACTTCTATCTGACAATCTCTTCAACAGTGTCCAATTTCTTTTTACCTGCAATCACAACATTATCTTGTTCTTTTCTTGATACCTTCAGAACAGATATTCTCTAACCTTCTTTTTCGACCAACCACACGCTTTTCAAATACAGGATATTGACCTAAATTTGGAGCATACACCCTTCTTAACCTATTATACTCTTTTACACAGTTTGCATCTGCAGTAAACTTTGTCTCATCAAAATCAATCAAAAACAAACCAGATAATGTTCTGACTCGCGACAAAGCAACATATGCCATACCCTCTTTAAATACAGTAGATCCAATGTTCACCAATGCACTGTCTACACTTAATCCTTGAGATTTATGAATAGTCACTGCATATGTCAGAGAAAATGGAAATTGTTTCCTACGGACATATAAATCTTTAACAAGCAAAAAACAAACTGAACAACGACCAATTTCTTTAACTTCATCAATCTGATCAAATGTAATTTTTAAAAATTCAATTCCTTCTTTTTTCTGATAATTCACAAAATCCACCACTTTGCCCATTGCACCATTAACTAAACCTTTCTCTACATCCAAATTACGCCTTAAAATTACCCGACAGTTTACACACACATACAGTGTCTTTTCCAAACCAGCAGTTTTAGATATTTTTTTTTCTAAACAATCTAGATTTGATCTCAACTTACCCGTTAAAATAATAGTGATTCCTTAATGTAGTATTTTATCAATGGCTTCCATTTTGACAATTTCTTCATTTTCCAATTTTAATAATTCTTCGTTGAATATTGAACACTCACGCAGTGTTGGCATTAAGCAAATCACTGACTTATTTTTAGCAATTTCCACGTACACTTTTGCAGCAACTGCATTTTTATTTGGAAAGACATTGCAAAGTAATCGACTCTCCAACGCTTCTTTACCTTTTTTTGAAAGAATTCCAATTCTTATATCTTGAAGAATACTTCCATATTCAGCATCATTTGCCTGTCGCATATTTGTTGTCAGTTCTTTGTATTCAAAATTACTCCAAATGTTCACATTACCAACACTGCCAAGAGACTTTCTGGTATCTTCATGGGCAAGTGTTTTAAATACCGGTTGTCCTTTTACCGGTGTCAGTTGCAGTTGATCTCCAAAAACTATGACGTGTTTTCCTCCAAATAACACGTCATAGTCTGTTTTAAGAATTTGCTGCATTCTTAAATGCACAAAGGCAAGCATCAAGTTTGAGACCATGCTCACCTCATCAATAATGAGAAGTTAGGTTTTCTTCAGGACTCTTGAAACTTCACAATAAGCTTCTCCAGATAGCTTGTGGTATTCCAATTTGTTCTCATGCTCTACTGGTAGCATTAGTAAACGATGTAAAGTAATTCCTTTAATGTTATGTGCTGCCAACCCAGTTGGAGCAGTGACAACACAAGACAAATGCGACTCAGTTTTTTTTTTGCAGATAACTTGTAATTACTTTAATTAAGAAACTCTTTCCTGTTCCAGCTTGACCACTCACATACATTCGGATAGGTTGAAATGATGTACATGAGCAGTCTTTCTTTTCATGAAGTAATCCATGGTCAATCTGCTCTTTCACTTGTTAATATATTTGTTTCTGTTCAACATTTAGTTGCTCTTTCAAGTTTCCTAACTGTATTGCATCTTCTTGTGCTTGATACATTGCTGTTTCCACCTCATTCATGGCAATCGCTGCTTCATTTTCAACAATTGGTTGTCCAAGTGGATCTTGACTCAGTGCAGCAGAACTTTGACTATCTTGAGAACTGTCTCTAGCAATCTCAGCTGCAATTGTAGCTTCTTGATCAATTTCATCATTCAACATTTTCACATAATTTGCGAAAGCACTGCATTGTATGCTATATTTACAAGCATTAAATGAATCTTCATAGCTGGGAAAATCTCCAAGTAATTCCAGTTCAGAACGCCATGGTTTGAACATTTGCAAAAGGGCTAAATAGTAAAATTCCCTTTTGTCAACAGTGTCGCAACTCAGTTTTCTGTGATTAATTAAATTTCCTTTCCTTTGTTTCACCAGACATCCTTCAGAACCAATCACTCCATATTTTCCATCGTTGATGTTCTCTGTAATATTCCGTTTAAAAGTGTAGTTTTGCAACACTTCATAGAGACACATGTTCTCAAGATGATGACTTCTCTTTGGCTAGTACGTGTCCAACATATTGGTTTTCAAAATATCTGTACTCTCAGGGTCATTTTCTGCTAAATATTCAATTTCTTCAACAGATTTCAGTACCCGATTTCGCATTCCTGCAAGACCTAGACTCACCCAAATGATTCTTCTACTTTTGGAATATAGACTTGCAGATGATAACCGATCTGAACATTTATATGCTCCAATTTCACGATGCGATAACATTTTCAAACTGAAACTGTATAATTTCTTACTTAGACTCTTCTCGTGAGAAATCTCTTCCCACATTTCTTTCAATTCAGTCTTTTCTGATTTAGTAATGTAGGACGTTACATATCGAGCAACAGCAATAGAATTGTCCGCAACATACTGAATATCCATGTTAGCGTTCCACATGGATAAAATAACTGGGTTGTAGTCATTTATGTATTTCGATTCTTTGCTTCTTCTTAAGTTGTAGGTGTTTTTCGGAGACTTTCTTGTGATGGTATGTCGTTCAGCTGACATGAAACTGTTCACTCTTCCTTTGGCTAATACAGGACGTGGAAATCCAAAACGACATTTGGTATAGAACTTATCCTTTGACTTGTACTTTCGTCGACAGTATTTTCCACACCTATGGCTTTGAAATCGTAAGACTTGTTCTTTTAAGTTTTTGTCTTCTCTGCTATTTGGTACAGCACATGTAGCATAATCTTCAATGAAAGACAAAACACTTTCATCTGAATCTGTTCCAAATTTGGGGGCATCCTTGACCCATAGCAACATATGTATGTGAGGAGCACCTCTTGCTTGATACTCCTTTCTCCAAAAGAAATCCACAACTTCTCCAAGAGGAGGATTCTTTTTATGCAGATGAAAGACATCATAGCTTCAAATCTATGATTGAAATATCTGCATACATTGACAGGATCCAAGGAGCACAATTCTCCAGGTGTCTTGTATTCAATATTAATTATATTGGAATTTGCCTCTCGAAGAAATTCAATTAAATCATCCCAAGCATACTCAGCACAGCTTAGTGTAACAAACCATGTAGGAGTTCCCAAGTTCCGTAGCATGCATTTCAGTTCTCCATGTCGACGGTACCAATATTCATTAGTCCCACGCTGACATGCCATCAGATTAATCAACTTAGATTCTAAATGATCATCTCTCTGATGCACTTTATCCATAAAATCCTTTGCAGTTACATTTTGCAGATGCATTCCAGTTTTTAAAATGTGATTTACTGCATATGAAAGTCCAGACAAGTCACTTTCAAAAAGAAGATGAAACATATAAGGGATACATTGTCGAAATCTTGGATCTTCTGCATATAATCTTGTTGTCCGATATTCAGATGCAGGAATCTGCACAGGACGTTCATCATATCGTCCACCTTTTCCTGTTGGAAACAACTGCGGGAAACAACAAGCTTCCAAACTCTCTTCCCATACACTCATGGGACTTCCTGTTGCTTTTTTCATTTGAAACAACTCAATTGTATTCCCCATCACCTCTTTGGAATGAAGTGGATGTACATTGTAATGTTCATAGATCTCTTCACATCTGGACATGTCCACTTTTTCAATTTGTCCTGTTAATGTTTCACTATCTTCTGCTAAATATATTTCTTCTTCTCCAACAAACACATTTCTATAGTACTCATTATTTTTTATCCGATACAATGATGCCTTTTGCACTTTTCTAACATCCACTAACTCTTGCCAGATTTTCTTATTCTTAGTAGGAACACCATTAACTAGAATGACTAGTGGCTCATTTTCTGCATGATCTACACCAATAGTTTCAACATTTTTCCTTAAATCTAATGGTAAATACACAACTCTTCCTTTCAATCCTCTTTGCAACTCTGATGGAGGTAATTTACTTGTTTTGGGCTCCATACGAACAATAGCCTGAAAAGGGTGAACACATTGTATCAGAATAGACTCGTACGTATTTAAATCTATCAGCTCTGGAGGAATAGCAACCAACTCTAGATTATGAACAGCTCTAGCAGGCATTTTATTCTCATCTAATTTATTATAACAATATTTGCAAATACGCTGCTCACATCCCAAATCAAAACAATCCTCTACCAACAAATAAGTTGCAAATTCCATCCACTTATAATTATCTTCTATTTCACTTTTTAAATACAGATTGACATCCCTAGTCTGATTTTTATAGTGACTTCGCCGACAACAAATACAAGAAACATTTGGTCTTTCACCCGAAATTACCTTAAACGTTGTCATTTCATCCTCAAATTTTTCTGTAATTACAGGTTCTACATTGTCTTCAACGTTTTGTTCTACTAATGTGTCAGTTTCTTCACTCTCTTGCTGAGGCCCAAAGTAAAAAAACTCAATATCCTCACAGACCTGCTTCACATCTGAAACTGACCCACGCAAAAGAGCACTGTTCAACTCACTTAACTTTAGTGCTGGACTTTTTGCATAATACAACCTTCTCACTAACTTCCGCATTTGAGTATGATGTACTGCCAGCATTCTGAAATGGTGAAAAACACTTTCACAAACTTTCCTAGAAAGACAAGCCATAGAATGACCTTGCAAACCAGTATGTTTTCTCACTCTGCAAGGGTCTAGTCCTTGCAACAGCTTAATCTTTTGTTTTACACTTTTTTTTAGTATAGACTCGTAAAAAACTACATCGTTTTTCAATAGATTCCTGTCGTACACTACAAACACTACTGCAATCCCAAGTGTACACAGGGTTTTTAGCACGTCTCCCTAAAACTTCATCAGCTATCACTTCTTCTGCATTTCTTTCAACCATTTTCTCTTTCTCCATTGGACAACCATCACTAACCTCATAACCTCTACCACTGGTGTCAACTGCGTACAATAATTTTTCACTTGGTGAATAACTCTCTTCATTAAAAAAAGGCTCTGAACTAGAACTGTGTTTCCATTCTCCCAAAAAAACATCACAATTTTTTTTTTTATTAATAACTCTTTTCCTCCTACTTTTGGCCTTCATTACATATATTGATTTATCTAGTGATCGAATTCTGTTCAACACTAAAATAAACAGTTTCCTTTTTACTTCAAAAGCCTTTTCCACAATGCTTTCAATATGCTTCTTCTTTTTATAAAATAAAGCTCTTTTTATATTTCTTTACATCTTTTAGCAAATTATGCACTACTCTCTTGTAAAATATTTTTTTGCGTAATTCCTTATACTGATTTTGTCTTCTTTTACCATACTTTATCTCCTTTGACTGAACATTTGCTTTTTTACTTTTCCTCTTATTTTGATTTTTTTCTTACTCAAAAAATTATTTGAAGTTGCAGCATTCTCTACATTCTGTTTGTTCCTACAAACATTTTTAATAAATTGCTTCGTGATCTTACCAGAAGAATACTTGTGGTTAATGTTTCTTCAAATAATCCTCCTGTCTCTGCTCTTTTCTTTTTCTGGCATACTTTCTCGATTTTAACATTGAAAAACAGTATCTGCAAAAAAGAGTCACAAATAAATGTATATTAATAACTTTCAAATGTACAATATTCCATTACTGTACAAACACATTTTATATAAAAACAGACTAAAAAACTATAGCCCTGAACCACAAGTGTGACGATGATTAAAACACTACATACATAATGCAAACTACTTTGAAGCAGTTCATGCCCTAAAGCCTACCTCACAAAAAGACTACATGCTAACTAACTGAATGATTACAGTACTAAAAAGAGACACACTGGGTGAGTAACAGGGTGTTTGCTAGAAGTGTATGAATACTAACTGGGGAATTGAAGCTGCGAAAGACAACTGTGTAGCTCATTAGAGAACTGAATGCATACTGGATAGGCATTTAAAGCAGTCCATGTGCTAAGGCCCGGCTCACTGCATGAGTACTTGGGTACTGACTGAATGATTAGACTACAGCAAGGAGACTGCCTGGATGAATTTATAACTGGTAGACTTTTCGCACAGGGAATGAATTAGTACTTTGTACTAAAAAGGTCACTAAAAGACTGCAAAGGGAGTGACAAGATGTTTGCTGGACTATATGGATATTGACTAGGGAATTGAAAGTATAAAAGAGAAATCTCTAGGTGGTTAAAAGACTGCATGCATATTGCATAGGGGTTTGAAGCAGTCCATGTGCTACGTCCTGGCTCAGTGCATGAATACTTAGACAGTAACTGAATCATTAGAGTACTGGAAAGAGAGTGTCTTGGTGAATTTATAAATGTTTGGGTTTTGGCACAGTGAATGAATTACTACATGGTGCTGAATGGGTCACTAGAAGACTACAAAGAGAGTGATAGGGTGTTTCCTGGAAGTGTATGGAAACTGTCTAGAGAATTGAAGGTGTGAAAAACATCTGTGTAGGTCAGAGCTTTCCAAACTATATGGCGCGACACGGTAATGTGTCGCCTGACGTGTGGGTGTGTCGCGCGACGGTGCTCTAATCAAGCATGTACGTCTATCTGTCTATCTGTTTAAAACTTTAGACTTAAAGATTTAAGACAGACATACATTCTCGTGCATCAGTGATGCAGTACAGTACGCAGAGGCAGGAGAGGAACGTGTGCGCGCGGTGGGTGCCTTTGCTGCGCGCGTTAATAGGTGAATGTGCAGTGAGTATTTTTTTAAACTGTAAAATACTTGAATCAAATGCGCATCACGACGTCTGCGCATGGCAGTGACTCAGTATGGTACGCAGAGGCAGGAGAGGAGCGTGTGCGTGCGGCCGGTTTCCTTTGCCATGCGTGTTGTTCATTGAGGGTGGAATGCGCAGTGAGTATTTTATGAGAATTTTATTAGGTAGACTTGCACGGACTAGATTCCTGGAGTACACCCTGTCTACGGACAGCGGACTCCTGAGCCGTGGGTGGATCTGGTTTCCCAGGCGCTCCATCAAGTCTTCATCGGATCTGGTTTGATAAGGACGGGTCAGGGTGTGTTTATTGTTTCAGGTGATTAATTTTCTTTTTTGCAAGTACATTCCTCCAAGATACAGCGATGCGTTTAGTACTTGCATATTGCGGTACATTTGGCTTTTTCTTACCTCGTAGCTTCTAATCTACGGCCTTGTGCGGTTGCAGGGACATATAATTTTGCCATTGTGATCGGTCATAGACCAAGCTTAGCTCCTCTGACATAAACCAGTGCACGTAGAAGAGGGACCCGTTTTTAGCCACAAAGGAGTATCTTATGAATAGTAATGCACTTAAACCAGGGAGTGTGCTGTACTGTTGTGGGAGGGGAGCTGCAGTGTGCCATGTGAATGGGATACCCTTGGTGTACAATAGGCAGCGTGTGCAGCTCCCTGCTCCAGCTGCAGACAGTGTACGAGTGGGGGGGCAGGGCAGGCGGGGTGGGTTGTAGTGAAACACCAGCTTGATGAAAGAAGGAAGAGGGTGACAGAGAGGGGTGATCTGCTGTGCCACACACTCTGTCCTTGAGCTGTCGGTGGTCAGTTATGCCTGCTCTGAGCACAACCACTGCCTGTCTGAGGCCACCCATGCCTGCTATGTGCTCAATAACATGCCTGATGCACAACCTGTCTGAGGGCAGATATGCCTGCTAGGTGCTTAATAACACAACCTATACATAGCCTGTCTGAGGTCAGACATGCCTCGTTCTTGAAAGATACTATCCATTATGGCAAAATGCATGTTGTAATCAGCGCACTGCTCAGAAAATGTTCATTGCATGCATTTCCTTCTATGTAACATCCCAGTACCAAGCGTGCAGCAGCTAAATAAGCAATGACGAAGTGTTTTTGAAAAAGGAATACAATCAGGGGTGCATATGGATCTATGGCTCTTCTGCGCTTAATGTTGTTTACAGCTATTGCTAAAGCGGACAGTTTGTGTGTGTGCTTTATAAATGATGCATATTTTAGTTCAAAGCTGTTCTACCTACTTATCAAAAAATAGCATAGGTCCCTGAATGTAGCTCAAAGAGTGGAGACCGGTGATGCTGCTAATCTAGGTTCAGGCAGACGGAGCACGTGTGAGAGCGGCACTCGTTGTAGCCTCTGTGATTCTTCTGCAATAGCTGACATTTGTCCCGCATATTCCACCAGTCAGACGGGTCTGTGCACTTCGGAGGCTGGTGCTGAGTGTAACGGTGAGCAGGAGGGGCCTTTAGCCAGTATCAGCTTTTTCTGCCTTACACCCTACTGAAGTTCGTATATGTGCCCCTTTCCCCACTGCGGCCTCTCTGTTGTACCTATCTCTCCCCTGCCAGCCCTCTGAGCCCCTCCACCCCGAAAGCTCCTGTGTGTAACTGCCTAGCCCTAGCCCAGCCAGTTTAACTGCAAGGCCTGCCGCCCTTTTGTTTGTGCTCTGCCTCATCTCATCAATGCAGCCCCTCTATGAGCTAACTGTAGTGCTTATGTGTGGCAAAGTTGTCCTGCAAGCCCTCAGTATGCCCCTGCCCCCCACATGGGCCAATACCCTGTTTCTGCTGTCCCTCTGTGTGGCAATGACTCCTGGAATTCCAATATGACACTCATCATCCATTTCGCCTTTCTGTGCCACTCGGCTTCACATGTGTGTGTTTCCAGCTAACTCTTCCAGTGTATGTCAATATCAATTATGGATTGTCATATAGCTGGGTCTGAACTGAGGTGGCGAAGTGAGCTAAAGAATGATGATGGATTCAACCCAAATCTGTGACTGGGGGTGAGTGTCTAGGTTTCAGAGCTCCGCCCATTATCTCCTTGTGTTTGCGTCATAGTTTTATAGATCAATCTTCAGTCCTGTGATATTATTGACTAGATTTGAACTAGATTCTTGAAAGATGGCAGCCATTATTTTCAACACAGCTTGGGCAACAGTTTGATTTCCCAAGCATTTTAGAAGTTTCAGAAACATGGTCCTTCAACTTAATTAGAATTTCCCATGGGCAATGTTGGCGTGGCTCTTCCACCTTCAATGTCATGTTTTCACGTGCCGCACTGCTACCTCATTTAGGTTGCCTGACTCTGATCCAGTCAAAAAGGCTTCAGTGTCATAGCAGAGCAATATGTGGTTGTTTATGTGATTATCTCTTGATTGCTTCCTGTTCAAATAAGTAGATTAAAACTGAGACATAAATTTGTTTTTTTAGGAAAGTAAGCAATGTAGTTTGGCGGGGAAGACCATGTCATGGAAATGTAAGGGCCTTCTGATAAAAGATGGAATATAATTGTAGGTTCTGGACAGCTCACTTGGCATCCTGAGTCTGTCTGAGCCACTGTCAATGCAGTTATTACTTCTGTCCCACCTAATGCTGAGAGCTCTGATTTCACATGATTATCTACTACTCAAATCCTGAAATGTTACTAGAGAGAATAAGGACTTTAAGCAAGAAGCGAAAAGCTGGTGAAGATGGTGTTTGCGAGGAACAAAATGTAGCAGCTATTGAGGAAAGTACCCAAGAATCAACTGAACCGTCTGTCTCAGTACGTAAGAAGTGTAAAGGAAAAATCTCCAATCCTTGTTTATATAATAAAACTTATAGGAAACTTGGGTTCACATTTTCTGGTAATAAATAAAAACCATCCCCACTGTTTTTTGCCGCAAATCACTGGGGCATGTGTCAATTTGTGCATGATTATATTCTTGTTTCAGGCAAAAACCTAACCTTGCTTACACCCAGTTTTGCCAGTCACTGTCTTCACAATTGCTTTATTAACCTTCCTGCTTTCTCAAATTTGCTTGGAAATGCACCATTTGGCCACTATTTTTTTTAAAAATTTGAAGGGGGAGAACCCCCTAACCCCCCTGAGGTGGTTCGGGGTCGCTCGCTGCACTCGCTCGAATTACCGTGTCCCTAGTTGAAGATTCTCTAAAAGGTGTGTCACCAACATGAAAAGTTTGGAAAGCTGTGGTGTAGGTGGTTAGAGAACTACATGCATACTGCATGGACATTTGAAGCAGTCTATTTGGTAATGAATGGTTCACAACATAAGTACTTAGAAACTGACTAAATCATCAGACTACTTCTAGGACAGTGCCTGGGTAAAAATATTTCAATTTCAGTTCTGGGGCAGTAAAGACAATACTACATGGTACTGTACTTTAGTGTCAAAGCATGACTCATTTTATCAACGCATAAGCAAAGACTGGCTTCTAATTAGGCCTGGGCTAAATTTCCGTTCCGCTCGCGGAAATTGCGATAATTTGACATTTTTGCGTTCCGCGGAGAGCGTGAAAATGTCAAAATTTCCGCATTCCGCAGCTTAGCGATAATTTGTTTCTTGTTCGCGCTGTAAAATAATACATTCTCGCGCGCGATCGCCTTACCTGAATCCCCGCGTTCGCCGACAAGTTTTCCCGATCCGGTCGCGTTCTCCACGAGATGTTGGATTGTTGGTAGCCATTTGCGCTGTCTCGCGACAGTTCGCGCCCGCAGTAATGTCATTAGTCGCGCAATCACGTCTTTCTTCTCGCGATCATGCACCACGAGAAGAGTGACAACAAGATGGCCGCGCCCGCGAGCAACCGCATGGGTAAGTTGGTGAGCCGCGACCACGCAGAAAATACTGCGAACGGGTGGGAAAAAAACTTCCGCATCTTCGCGATATTTCCGCGTGTTTGCGGAGATTTTTAACATTTTCGCGATAATTTGCGAAAGTCACTTTCGCGAATTCTGCCCACCCCTACTTCTAATGCTACTAAAACTTGACAACATGACTGGTTTCAAAACAGTTTTCTGTCAGCAAATGCACAATGTTACCAAACGCTTCTCTGACAGTGGTTCCCAAATGCACAAAGACTCAGTGTGATTCTAGACAAGCACCACTATCCCTAGGAGTTTACCAAAACTCATTCACTACAGTGGAAGAGGTAAGTGAACTGCACACAATCTACATATTTCACGACTGAACTTTAGTGTCAATGCCTGACTTATTTAATCAACACATAAGCAAAGACTAGCTTCTAATGCTACTAAAACTTGACAACATGACAAGTTTTAAAACAGTTATCTGTCAGTAAATAAACGATGTTACCAAATGCTTCTCTCACAATCCTTACCCAAATGCAAACAGACTCACAGTGTGATTTTAGACAATCAACACTATCCTAGGAGTTTACCAAAACTCATTCACTACTCTGGAAGAGTTAATGGTACTGCACACAATCTACATATTTAAGTACACCACATCAGTGTCAAAGCATGACTCATTTAATCAACGCATAAGCAAAGACTGGCTTCTAATGCTACTAAAACTTCACAACATGACAGATTTCAAAACAGTTTTCTGTCAGCAAAAGCACGATGTTACCAAACGCTTCTCTGACAGTGGTTCCCAAATGCACACAGACTCACAGTGTGATTCTAGACAAGCACCACTATCCCTAGGAGTTTACCAAAACTCATTCACTACACTGGAACTGGTAAAGGAACTGCACACAATCTACATATTTCACGACTGCACTTTAGTGTCAATGCCTGACTCATTTAATCAACACATAATCAACGACTGGCTTCTAATGCTACTAAAACTTGACAACATGACAGGTTTTAAAACAGTTATCTGTCAGTAAATACACGATGTTACCAAATGCTTCTCTCACAATCCTTACCCAAATGCACACAGACTCACAGTGTGATTTTAGACAAGCAACACTATCCTAGGAGTTTACCAAAACTCATTCACTACTCTGGAAGAGTTAATGGTACTGCACACAATCTACATATTTAAGTACACCACATCAGTGTCAAAGCATGACTCATTTAATCAACGCATAAGCAAAGACTGGATTCTAATGCTACTAAAACTTGACAACATGACAGGTTTCAAAACAGTTTTCTGTCAGCAAATACACGATATTACCAAATGCTTCTCTCACAGTGGTTCCCAAAGGCACACAGACTCACTGTGTGATTCTAGACAAACAACACTATCCCTTGCACTATATCAAAACACATTGCTTCATCTAGAAGTAGAACTACATTTTAGTATAGAAACATAACATAACTCATTTCACAAATTCATAAACAATGACTGGTTTCTAATTCTACCAAAATATAAAAACTGCATAGTTATCTGTCTACAAACACATGAAAAACACAAATGCTTATCACAGAATGGTTTCTACGTGCACACACACTGTCAATAAGATTATAGAGAAAAGAAAATACTCCCTACACTTTAGCAGAAACAATACATTAGTCTGATTAAAATAAAAAGTCTACATACATCCCCTCACAATTAAATAACTCACCTTTCAAGATGTTTTGTAGATTAAGAAGTATATCAGTCACACACCAGATATCAGTCACACACCAGATTTTCTTATACAGAATCTCTGCACTGTGCACCTGTCAGCAAAACCAAAGAAGGGCAAAGTTTCCCTCTCATTTTCCACACATATACATGTAAACATCAAATCACTTTCCTTCCCACATAAATTCAAAAGCAAACACACATTTCTATTGGTTAAACATTTCAACCCTTTCCAAATGACATAAACTTCAACCCTTCCCCCAATCTGCCTTCTGCCCGTTACCATAGAAACAGGTCATGGAACACTGTACTGAGCACACAGGTCACAAGTTCAGCACACACAATGTTGCTAATCAAAACAGCAAGTGTGCTTGACTTCTCAACATATCAGCTTATCATATATAATGTTCCTTACAATCTGTTTTTGTTAACCAATAAGAATCAAGCGTTTAAAAAACTGAAATATGCACCCTACCTTTCAGTGTAGAAGGTTGTCAAACAACCAATGATTTCTTGTCTTTTTTCAAAATTGCATCTTAGCCACCATTTTAGAAACATCTTACTTTCCAAACTGCCATTTCATTTACAGAGACCATCTGAGTGCATCCAGACCTCCTTACAAGATGCTTACAGTGTGGATTGTGGGACACAGCGACATTTTCTGGAGCCAAAGGTATGCAGAAAACAAAGGCATTCACAAAGACCTAGGTTTGCCAAATGTAGACATTAAATGGATTGGAAAGTGGCACCAATTGATGCCATTGGTGAAATCCTTCATGCAAATCCAACACCCTGACCTCATAATAGTGCACTGTGGTGGCAATGACCTAGGCACTTTGACTGGGGTAGGTCTGGAAATGCTTTTGAAGGACACCTTTGCACAACTGATTTCACTTTTCCCTAAAACTGCCTTTGTGTATTCTAACATATGCCAAAGGCAGAAATGGAACTCGTCCGATCATTTTTGTCCACAGATTGAGAAAGCTAGGAAACATGTGAATAAATCTGTTTCTGCTTTTCTCCGAGACTACAATCTGCGCTTTCATGCAAGAGATGTATAGGAGAGATGGAGTACACTTTACTGATGAAGGAAACAGTCTTCCTCAACAACTTTAGACTCTGTATAGGTACTTACTTATAAGTACCAAAAACTCTCAATGAACACAACGGCTCTTTTTAGAGCCACTCAAGAACAAAACACTTAAGCTTAATCTTTATCTCCCAACAATTTCATTTTTTTTCCCTTGGATCCGTGCACCCACCGCGGGAGAATCCGTGCATCCAACGCGATAGGATGCGCGCACCGTGCGAGCATTTCGCCGCTTTTTTTTTTTTTTTTAAAAAGGGGGGCCCCAAGGGGTCCTTCTGGGACCCCCTAAGCACCTCTAGAGGGTCAGAGTATTTCCACTCTGCCCCCTTTATATGTTTTACGCACTTATTCCCCTTGCTTCTTCAGCCTCACTTCTACCGAGGCAGAAAATGGCCGCCAATAGTTCCTGGTTTCGAATGTAGAGAGACGCTCGACAGCCAATTAGCATTCAGCGTGCGATCGGAAGGTTGCGCGCTCCGTTCGGGGAGGGTTCGCTTACTTTGCCGGAACGGTCCGCGGATCCTCCGCGGCCATAGATATCACTAACTTTTTTTACCCTAATTTTCTCAGGAACTACTGAACAGATTCACACCAAATATGCAAAAGGCACGAGTCCAAACTGAGGACTACCTCTTTGCCAAATTTGGTGTCATTCCGTTCAGCGGTTCGGGCTGTAGCTGCGACAACAGATCCTATGGAAAATTGCATAGGGAAAACGTGTTTTGGGACCCCCTTTTTTCTCGGCCCCCGCTTGACGAATCACCACGAAACTTTCAGGGTAGGAGCGGAGCTGGCAAAAAGTTTGGAGAATTTTGCGAAGATTCGTCAATCGGCACCAAAGAAATTCCCAATAGAATGTTGTGGATTTCTTATGGAAAATAGGTCCTAACTATAACTATCTACTGGCGACCGCCAGTAGATAATGTGTATATGTACGTATATATACATGTATGTATGTGTGTGTATGTATGTGTGTGTATGTATACGTGTGTGTATGTATATGTGTGTGTGTATGTATATGTGTGTGTATGTATATGTGTGTGTGTATGTATATGTGTGTGTATGTATATGTGTGTGTGTATGTGTGTGTATGTATATATGTGTGTATGTATGTATGTATGTATGTGGGTATGTACGTGTGTGAATGTATATATGTGTATGTATATCTGTGTATGTGTGTGTGTGTGCATATGTGTATGTATATCTGTGTGTATGTATGTATGTATGTGTGTATGTATATATGTGTATGTATGTATATATGTGTGTATATGTGTATATGTATGAATATAGGTATGTATGTGTGTATATATAATGTATGCGTGTATATATAAATATAGATGTATGCATGTATATATGAGTATATATAAATATAGATGTATGCATGTATGTATATGCGTGTATATATAAATATAGATGTATGCATGTATATATATGCGTGTATATATAAATATAGATGTATGCATGTATATATATGCGTGTATATATGTATGCATGTGTATACATGTATGCATGTATATACATGTATGCATGTATATACATGTATGCATGTATATACATGTATGCATGTATATACATGTATGCATGTATATACATGTATGCATGTATATACATGTATGCATGTATATACATGTATGCATGTATATACATGTATGCATGTATATACATGTATGCATGTATATACATGTATGCATGTATATACATGTATGCATGTATATACATGTATGCATGTATATACATGTATGCATGTATATACATGTATGCATGTATATACATGTATGCATGTATATATGTGTGTATGTGTATGTATATATGTGTTTGTGTATATATGTATATGTTTGTGTATATATGTATATATTTATGTATATATGTATATATTTATGTATATATGTGTATATTTATGTATATGTGTATATATGTATATATTTATGTGTGTCTATATATATATATGTGTGTATATGTGTATATACATATATATATGTGTATATATGTATATATGTGTATATATGTGTGTGTATATATATATATGTGTATATATATGTGTGTGTATATATGTATATATATATGTGTATATATATGTGTATATATATTTCTGTAGTAGGGGATCTCTGTGTATAGTCATAAACTATGAATAATCCCCGCCCATGTGCGGGGACCCCGGAGCAATCAAAAATATCTCTTAAGCTGTCCCGCATTTGCAAACCTGCAAAGACACTTAAGAGACAGACAAAATAATACAGCCTAATCACAACAAGGCTGCACTGGCCAGCACTTCCTCTGAAGTGAACACAAAAGTCAAAATAAAGTTGAAATGTCATTTTTATTCACATCTGACATGTTCCTTTATTATCCCACACTCCCTTCACCAAAAATCCCTTTAAACAATAGAGAGGAAGGGGTGGACAGACAAGCCCTATAGGCTGTCATTATGTGTCTGCTAAAGGGATACCGTGCCTTTAAGAAACTCCCCAGAGACCCCCGCTATCCCAGGATGCACAGCCAACACAAGTTACTTTCAGTTCTTTTTTCCGGCTCCTGCTAGCAGGACCCTGGAGCTTGAGCTCTACCCTTTTGGGTGGTTTATTTGGTTAAAATTGAATTTTTTGGAAAAATAGTGTTTTCATTCGACGTCTAGAGCCTTTGTCTACTACTGCCTGCAATCTGGAGCAGTTTTGGCCCACTCTTAGCATGGCTTTGTTCGATAACTGCCCTGAGTGTGGGAGGAAAAAGGCCAAGACGGACCCACATGATGTTTGTATCCTCTGTTTGTCGCCCTCACATGTCCCAGCTACCTGTGCCATCTGTAAAACCTTTTCAAAGAGGACCCTGAGGGACAGGGAGAAGATTCGCCTTCAGGGACAGGAGCAGCAGAGGACCGGTGGGACTTCGGGGCATGGAGGATCTCATTCCCCCTCCTCCGCCCATGCTTCAGCCCCTGGAGGGACTTCCGGGCAGAGCAAGGAGCAGAAACGGCGCCTACCGGCTGGTAGGTCGCGTTCGGCGACGACGTCGACGGCGAGGGAGAAGGCACCGGTATGTTCGCCGTCGATCCAGGGCTCTGGGTCGCGGCAGCCTCGGCGTTCGACGTCGAGAGAGGGGCCGGCGAGACCCGGGACCGGTTCGCCGTCGCAGGTGTCACGGTCGACGTCGACAACCCATCGTCGTCGTACCGAGCCCCGTGGAAGACTTCACTCACCACCTTCGCCGTCGACCCACGGCTCGACGCTGACGGAGTCGACGCCAAGATCCCGGCGCCCGCCGTCCAGGCGGAGACTATCGCCGTCGAGGCACAGGTCGCCGTTGAGGCACAGGTCGCCGTCGAGGCACCGGACGTCGACGTCGAGACACCAGCGGTCGACGTCGAAGCACCAGAAGTCGACGTCGAGGCAGAAGTCGACGCCGCGGCGACGGAGGTCGAGGTGTGGCTCGACGTCACGGAGGCATGGTTCGACGTCGAGGTGGCATGGTTCGACGTCGAGAGGACGCTCGACTGCGAGACGGCGTTCGACGTCGAGGGCTTAGAGACGCCGGACGAGGTCGACGTACAGTTCGACGTCACGGACATCGTGGAACACGTCCTCAGTGATTACGATCTCCAGTCGGGGATCGGGGAGACGCGGACGTTCCCCGTCGGTGGCCTCCACGCGGGACAGGCCCGCCAAGAAGAGGAGAGTGGCCGCGAGCCCGGACAGTTCTGGTGCGGGCTCTCCTGCTAGGAGTGATGGGGCTTCGGAACATCTGTCCCCGCTGCGTACCCAGCAGCCGCCTCTGCCTCCTGCGCCCGATCTTCCACCGGCTCCTCCACCGGTGCCTGATCTTGCTCCTCCTCCTCCTCCTCCCCCTCCTCCGCTGCCTCGGCCCGTGCCTCAGCTGCCTACATCTCCACCGCAGCCACCGCCTCCGCCCCGAGGGTTCCTCACAGGCAGAGATCTCGCTCTCGCCCTCGCAGGCGATCACGGAGTAGGCGCAGATCGTCCACTCGCTCTGGACATGGACGACGGAGGTATCGGTCTCGTTCCAGAGGCTCGATGGGCACGAACTCTTCTGGGACTGGACGGTTTTCTCCCTCACTGTCGGAGACGCCTCCTACCTGCGTCTCGCCGGTGGATGACATTGCCACGTTCCAGGAGGTGCTGATGAGAGGGGCGGCGAAGTTGGGGATATCGGTCACTACCCCTATTCCCACTACTTCTGTGATCTTTGAAACTTTCCATAAGGTTCATCTGTCGCGCCCCCTCCTCCCGTTGGTTCCGGGGTTGGAGGAACCTGCTAGGAGTGATGGGGCTTCGGAACATCTGTCCCCGCTGCGTACCCAGCAGCCGCCTCTGCCTCCTGCGCCCGATCTTCCACCGGCTCCTCCACCGGTGCCTGATCTTGCTCCTCCTCCTCCTCCTCCTCCTCTTCCTCTTCCTCCTCCCCCTCCTCCGCTGCCTCGGCCCGTGCCTCAGCTGCCTACATCTCCACCGCAGCCACCGCCTCCGCCCCCGAGGGTTCCTCACAGGCAGAGATCTCGCTCTCGCAGGCGATCACGGAGTAGGCGCAGATCATCCACTCGCTCTGGACATGGACGACGGAGGTATCGGTCTCGTTCCAGAGGCTCGATGGGCACGAACTCTTCTGGGACTGGACGGTTTTCTCCCTCACTGTCGGAGACGCCTCCTACCCGCGTCTCGCCGGTGGATGACATTGCCACGTTCCAGGAGGTGCTGATGAGAGGGGCGGCGAAGTTGGGGATATCGGTCACTACCCCTATTCCCACTACTTCTGTGATCTTTGAAACTTTCCATAAGGTTCATCTGTCGCGCCCCCTCCTCCCGTTGGTTCCGGGGTTGGAGGAACCTGCAATGGAGGTGTTCTTGACGCCGGCTGTGGTGAAACCGGCGCCCTCGAGACTGCTAAAAAAGTACAGGGCTCCTGACTCGGACCCGGCGTTCCTCAGAGGGGATCCTCCACCGGACTCTGTTATCATGGCGGCGGCTCGTAAGCAACACTCTACGACGCCTTCCTCCACGGCTCCTCCGGATAAGGAGAGTCGTAAAATGGACTCCTTGGGGAGGAGGATGTGCTCCACGTCGGCCACTACGATGAAGGCCGCTAGCGCCTCCGCTCTGTTGGGGCGCTATGACAGGTCTCTTTGGGACTCCCTGCAACAGTTCGCTGCCTCCCTACCTAGAGACAAGAGGGAGGACTTTCAGGAGGTGTTGAACGAGGGCATGATGGTCTCTAAACAGATCATCAGTGCGGCGGGGGATGTGTCGCTGCTGGCGGCCCATGGGTACTGCCACGGCATACACATGAGGAGGCATTCCTGGCTGCGGCTGACCCCTCTCAAGCCTGAAGCACAGCAGAAGATCACCAATTTACCATTCTCTGGCACGACGCTGTTCGGGTCGCATGCGGATGACGAGATGGCCCGCATGAAGGCTGAAGCGGAAACTCTGAAGGCGGTGGGGCTGTAGAGGCCCAAGGAGCAGAGGCGGTCCTTCCGATCCTCGGGCAGGCGCTACGCCAAGCAGAGAGGTCAAGGGCGTCAGTCGGGCCACCAACAACAGCCCCAGCAACAACAGCAGTTCCAGAGGCAGTCCTTTCAGAAGCGCCAGAGGGGCAGAGGACAGCATCAGTCCTCGTCGGGGAACAAAGGCCCGGCCGGGTCGAAGCCCTGAAAAGTTACTTCCCCCTCATCCGTTACCCGCTCCGGTGGGGGGAAGTATTCAACACTACCTGGCAGAGTGAAGGACAATAACGCAGGACAAGTGGGTGCTGAATATTGTTTGCAATGGTTACTGTCTTCGTTTCACCAGCCCGCCTCCACAGATTCCACCAGTGCGCTCCCCCTACATGGTAAGGGAGCTCCAGCGGGAGGCAGACGTTCTGTTAAAAAAGAGGGCGATAGAAGCGGTTCCTTTGCAGCAACAAGGAAGAGGTCTCTACTCACGGTTCTTTCTCGTAAGAAAAAAGGACAAGAACGAGTTCAGGCCTATTCTAGATCTGCGTCAAGCCAACAAGTGGATCCGCAGAGAAAAGTTCCGTATGTTGTCCCTGCATCAGATTTACCCTCAGTTGCATCGAGGAGACTGGCTGTGCGCCATAGATCTGCAGGACGCTTACTTTCATGTGCCGATCGCACCAAAGCATCGCAAGTTCCTGAGGTTTCTGGTAGGCAACAACCATTACCAGTATTCAGTACTCCCGTTTGGCCTGAAGTCTGCACCACGGACGTTCTCCAAGTGCATGGCGGTGGTCGCGGCACACCTGCGGAAGACCAAGGTGTTTGTGTATCCTTACGTGGACGATTGGTTGATCAAAGCGTCCACTTACCAGGAAGCCCAGTACCATTTCAACAGGACAGCTGCCTTTCTGCATCGCCTGGGCCTGCACATCAACATGTCGAAGTCAGTGCCGATCCCTGTGCACTGTCTCCAGTACTTGGGGGCCTCAGTCAATACCTTGACCGCAAGCGTGTGTCCTTCGGAGGAGAGACGCTTATCGATCCGTGGGAAGGCGCGGCATCTCATCTCAGCCCGCTCTCCTACGGTGAGGAAGGTGTCTTCCTTACTGGGGTCGATGGCTTCTTGCATCTTTCTCACCCCCAATGCACGTCTGCATATGAGGCCCCTACAGGAATGTCTGGAGGATCAATGGGACCAGAGGCGGGGGCGTTGGGAGGACAAGATCCAGCTGTCTCAACACGCTCGGCAGTCTCTGAAATGGTGGTGTGCCCCAGAGAATGTCTGCAAGGGGATTCCTTTTCACAAGGATATTCCGGTCCAGACCATAGTGACCGATGCGTCTCTCCAGGGCTGGGGAGCGCATTTGGGCCCTCTTCAGATTCAGGGGATATGGTCGCAGATGGAGACGACTTACCATATCAACTTTTTGGAACTCAGAGCGGTACACTTGGCCTTGAAGGCGTTCCATCCTTCCTTCAGGACGAACTCCCTGCTGGTTCAGACGGACAATACTACGACCATGTATTACCTCAACAAGCAGGGGGGCTCACGTTCACGCACCCTGTCTCGGGAGGCACAGGCGATCTGGAACTGGCTGGTGGCCAGGAACCTGACGATCACGGCGACCCATCTGCCGGGGGTGCAGAATGCCCAAGCAGACGCGCTCAGCAGGCTCGTTCAAGAGAACCACGAGTGGGTGCTAAACGACGACGTGCTAAGAGACGTCTTCGCAGAGTGGGGCACTCCGGATATAGATCTGTTCGCTACGGCAGAAAACAGCAAATGCCGCGACTTTGCGTCCAGGTACTACCAACCAGGGACGCTGGGGAATGCCCTATGGATCAGCTGGTCCAACAGCTTCTCTACGCCTTTCCACCCATTCCCCTGATCCCGGCGGTGCTGATCAAGCTGTCGCAATCCAGAGCCAGAATGATCCTGATTGCTCCGGAGTGGCCGAGGCAATGGTGGTTCACCGACCTTCTTCACCGGTCTGTTCTGCCACACAGACGCCTGCCGTGTCGGCCGGACCTTCTCACGAAGTTCGGAGGACAGATGGTTCACCCCAATCTCTCGTCCTTGAGTTTGGCAGCATGGCTCCTGAGCTAGTACAGTATGGACACTTGAACCTACCTCAGGACTGTATGGAGATCTTGAAAGAGGCGAAGAGACCGTCTACGAGGACTTCTTACGCATATAAGTGGAAGAGATTCTGCTTATGGTGCAAGGCAAAGGACTTTGACCCTACATCCTGTAAAGAAGATGTTATTTTGCCTTATCTGCTGCAGTTAGCTCAAACTGGGCTTAATTTTCAGTCTATTAAGGTTCATCTCGCAGCTCTGACTGCGTATAGGAAGGGCCCTTCTCAAACCTCATTTTTTCAAATCCCTGTGATTAAGGATTTTTTGGAGGGTTTACGTAAGGTGTTTCCCCCTGTTAGAAGACCTTCTCCACCATGGGAATTGAATGTGGTGTTATCTAGATTGATGAGGGAGCCTTTTGAGCCTATCCATAAGGCTTCGTTGCAGCATTTGTCTTGGAAGGCTGCCTTCCTTGTGGCCATTACATCGGCCAGGAGGGTGAGTGAGATTCAGGCTCTGTGTTGTCAAGAGCCGTATACTGTTTTCCATGCTTCTAAAGTAGTGATGCGTACCCATCCTAAATTTTTGCCTAAGGTGATATCAGATTTCCATGTAAATCAAATGATAACTTTGCCTACGTTTTTTCAGCATCCTTCCTCTCCGGCGGAGAGGTCTCTGCATTCACTTGATGTACGTAGGGTGTTGAAATTCTACCTGGATAAGACAAAAGTTAATTATGGTTCGGTAAGAACTGGTTTAGCTACCTCAAAGCAGTCCATTTCCAGATGGATTGTTTCCTGTATTCAGCTTTGTTACCAAAAAGCTAATAAAACATTGGGGGGTAAGCCTACGGCACATTCGACTAGAGGCAAGGCTGCTACTACAGCTTTGCTTAGGAATGTTCCCATTGCGGACATTTGTAAGGCTGCCACCTGGAAGTCAGTCCATACGTTTACAAAGCATTACTGCCTGGATTCTGATGCTAGGGCAGATGCGCAGGTTGGACAGGCTTCGCTGAGGAATTTGTTTGCACAGTGATTTGTTGGTGGTTGGACTTACTCCACCGCTGCTTGTTGGTTGGGATGGGCTTGCCATTCTATTCATAGTTTATGACTATACACAGAGATCCCCTACTACAGAAGGAGTAGTTTCTTACCTGTAACTCCAGTTCTGTAGTAGGGGTATCTCTGTTATAGTCATAAGCGACCCTCCCTCCTCCCCGGTGGAGTAACCTGACAGTATCAGGCCTGTTGTTATACACCTTCAAAAAGAACTGAAAGTAACTTGTGTTGTCTGTGCATCCTGGGATACCGGGGGTCTCTGGAGAGTTTCTTAAAGGCACGGTATCCCTTTAGCAGACACATAATGACAGCCTATAGGGCTTGTCTGTCCACCCCTTCCTCTCTATTGTTTAAAGGGATTTTTGGTGAAGGGAGTGTGGGATAATAAAGGAACATGTCAGATGTGAATAAAAATGCCATTTCAACTTTATTTTGGCTTTTGTGTTCACTTCAGAGGAAGTGCTGGCCAGTGCAGCCTTGTTGTGATTAGGCTGTATTATTTTGTCTGTCTCTTAAGTGTCTTTGCAGGTTTGCAAATGCGGGACAGCTTAAGAGATATTTTTGATTGCTCCGGGGTCCCCGCACATGGGCGGGGATTATTCATAGTTTATGACTATAACAGAGATACCCCTACTACAGAACTGGAGTTACAGGTAAGAAACTACTCCATATATGTGTATATATATGTATATATATATATTCAGTGAAAAAACCATAGGTTTCACACATGTTATAGTTAGCTGGACATTTTACTCGTAAAAAACCAATGAAATTGCCCCGTTATAGTTAGTTCAGCTAACTATAACTCGCGCGCCCGCAATGCACTGCTGATGACGTCACATATTACATCACTCATGACATGGTCAGTGACATCACTCATGACATCACTGATGACATCTCAAATGACATCACTGATGACATCACTGATGACATCATCCAGTGAATGTGGGTTTTTCTGAAAATTAAATATGTTTTATATATGTATATCTCAAGGTCGATGGAAGAATAAATGGGTATATAAGTGTCTAAATGGATGATTTGTTTTTGAAAAATTGATTGTGTAACTGACTGATTAAGTGTATCATAGTGAATACATGGCTTAGTGAGTAATGTTTAAATATGTAAATATCTGTATCAGTCTCTCACTTTGTGTATAAGTGGCTGCATGGGTTGGTGAGTAGCTACATGGGTGTCTATATAGGTTATTAGTTGGTTTTTTGAGTATCAGTCTGAGTGTCTGCATGGTTCGGTGGGGGTATTACGTAGTGCATAGGTGCATGAATGAGTGACTCACTGTTTGTATATGTTGAACACAGTATGTGTGCAGGACTGTATGGGTGGATGAGTGTGTGTATGGGTGTGTTAGTGAGTGAATGACTGTCTCAATAGTGTCTTTATGAGTAACTACATATGTTTTAAACTAGTATATGTGACTATTGGTGTATATATGTGAGTATATGTGAGAGTGAGAGATTGAAAGAGTTCTTGTATGAATAAGTATGTGTTTCTATAAGTGATTGTTTAAAAGACTAAGTATGTGTAAGTTTCCGTAGAAGTAAGTGTGGTGGTGTGTGTATAACTGTATATGCAAGTAAATGTATGTTTGATTCTTTGTTAGCATGAGTGACTATGTGTGTGAGTAACTCTATGGATGAGTGGCATTGTGTAACAGGATGTATAGGTGTATGAGTACATATGATGAGTGAGTACATGTATGAGTGACTGAATTGGACTGTTGGTGAATGAGTGGATGTGTATGTGGATCTTAGAATTACTGAAAAGGTTGTTTTAACTGGTATTGGTATGTCCATTGTTTTGAACATTGTAGTTTCTATTTTTGAATGTGTGTGTCAAAGGTTATATTAGGGGATGAGGAGGTCTGCCACTCTATCACAAGGATGATGTCATCAGTGATGTCATCAGTGATGTCATTTGAGATGTCATCAGTGATGTCATGAGTGATGTCACTGACCATGTCATGAGTGATGTAATATGTGACGTCATCAGCAGTGCATTGCGGGCGCGCGAGTTATAGTTAGCTGAACTAACTATAACGGGGCAATTTCATTGGTTTTTTACGAGTAAAATGTCCAGCTAACTATAACATGTGTGAAACCTATGGTTTTTTCACTGAATTTCTAAGGTTTTTTAAATGCTAATTCCTAACTATAACGTGTGTGAAACCTATGGTTTTTTCACTGAATTTCTAAGGTTTTTTAAATGCTAATTCCTAACTATAACGTGTGTGAAACCCATGGTTTTTTCAGTGAATTTGCAAGGTTTTTTAAATGCTAATTCCTAACTATAACGTGTGTGAAACCTATGGTTTTTTCAGTTTATTTTTTTCGTTTTTTTAAATGCTAAGTTACTTTACGCCATTCGTGGCGTGCGCGCCCACTTAACGCCACCAAAAGCACAGGGGGTGGGGTCAATGTGGATAGTGGTTTTTTATTTCGATTTTATATTTGTATTATAATTTAATGCAATTTTTTTTTATTTCATTTTTTGTAAGCCTTTTTTGAATAATTTATGTACTATATCCTGCATTATCGAAAGGTTTTTTTTAATGCATTTTTTTCCGTGCGCGTACGGTAAGCTGACGCTACGCGCTTGTAAAATACGCGTACGGTAAGCTGACGCTACGCGCTCTGGACGTAATTAGTGCAGCGCGCCTACGTGATACGTGCGTGCCGTACGCGTATACCCGGAAGCAACGTCGCGGTTACGCAGGGGCGTGTAATGCGCATGCGCGATACGTGATACGTGCGTGCCGTACGCGTACACCCGGAAGCAACGTCGCGGTTACGCAGGGGCGTGTAATGCGCATGCGCGAAAGTGACGTAAGCGCTGCGTAAGCGCACCGTAAGCGTCACGTGCGCGCACGGTAGGCCATGTGACTTACAAAGAACACTTTTTATTGGTTGAAATTACTTTCACTTCCAGAAACTTCCCACACCACACCCATTCCCCTCTTTACTGCTTGAAAGAACACTTTTCATTGGTTGATACTACTTTCAGTTCCAGATTCTTCCCACACCACACCCATTCCCCTCATTTCTGCTTGTGATTCTCTAGGAGCAGGAGCTGGATTGACATTGGGATACAATGGCAGAACAGCAGAGCTCTTCTGAGAGTGAGGCCAGCAGCACCACCATGATCCAGAGAAGGAGGAAACAAAAGACTTCTTTTGTATGGGAGTATTTCACTTTTCCAGAGGGGGAGAAAAAGGTCAATGCTCCAAAGGTCACTTGCATACTTTGTGATCGTGTTTTATCAAGAGGAAATCCAAGTAGGAAATATTCCTTTGGAAATCACTCTATGATGAGACACCTTCAGGACAGACACCCAAGGACCTTTGCTCGACATACTGGAGAAAACTCTTCAGTAAGTCACCAGAGCCCAGCCTCAGATGCTCAGCCGAGTACATCATCGGCAGCTCAGCTGAGCCCTTCCTCTGTTGTTGGAGCATCACCTTCTTCTTTTCCTTTGGACATCAACCCTCGATTTGCGAGTGTTGAAATGAGGTGTACAAAATGTGGTGGTCTTATTGCTTTTGGGGAGGTCAGTCTTCCCCTTATTAACAATAAGATAGACCAGCATGTTTGTAGACGCTCATAATACTCCCATTCTTTCTTTCCTCCATCCCTGTATGAACCCAACGGCTCTTATAAGAGCCAACCTTACCTCACAATTTTTTTTATTTTTTTTTAAGCTTCCCTTTTCGCAAAATTTTTTTTTCCGTGCGCGCACGGTACGCGTAATTCCGCAGGTCGCCGTGCGCGTACGCTACGCGCATACGGCGATTTTTCGAAAAATAATTTTTTTTTATTTTTGCCCTTGAGGGTCCTTCTGGGACCCCCTGACCAAGGCTAGGGGGTCAGGAACTGTCGAGCCTGCCCCCTTTTCACATTATCCACCTTTTTTATTCACCCCCCTGACAGTTCGAGAGAGAAAATGGCGGCCGCCGCTTCCTGGTTTCGACCGATTCGAATGTTTACTAAGATCTAACAGCCAATCAGAATCGCGCTCGCGCACGCCACCGTACGCGTACCGTAAGCTTACCGTAAGCTTACCGTAAGCGCACGGTAAGCGCACCGTAAGCTTCCACAGATATATATATTGATTTAAAGGCTATTTTCTCAGGATCTACTGAACAGATTTACACCAAACCTACAAAAGGCACTTCCTTGACCTGAGGACTACCTCTCTGCCAAATTTCTAGTAATTCTGTTCAGCCGTTTGGGCTGTAGCTCGTTCTAAAGGTCCTATGGAAAAATGCATGGGAAAAACGCGTTTTGGGACCCCCCTTTTATCTCAGCCCCCGCTTGACGAACCCCCCCGAGACTTTCAGGGTAGGAGCGGAGCGTAGCGCCCCACCTATTTTGAGAAATTCGCGAGGATTCGTCGACCGGCGCCAAAGTTATTCAAAATAGAATGTTGAGGTTTTCCTATGGAAACGTGGTCCTAACTATAACTACCTACTGGCGACCGCCAGTAGGTAATGTGTATATATGTGTATATGTATATTCACTGAAAAAACCATAGGTTTCACACACGTTATAGTTAGGATTTAGCATTTAAAAAACCTTGCAAATTCAGGGAAAAAACCATAGGTTTCACACACGTTATAGTTAGCGGACATTTCACTCATAAAAAACCATTGAAATTCCCCCGTTATAGTTAGTTAAGCTAACTATAACTCGCGCACCCGCAATCCACTGCTGATGACGTAACATATTACATCACTCATGACATGGTCAGTGACATCACTCATGACATCACTGATGACATCTCAAATGACATCACTGATGACATCATCCAGTGAATGTGTGTTTTTCTGAAAATTACATATGTTTTATATATGTATATCTCAAGGTCGATGGAAGAATAAATGGGCATATAAGTGTCTAAAAGGATGATTTGTTTTTGAAAAATTGATTGTATAACTGACTGATTAAGTGTATCTTAGTGAATACATGGCTTAGTGAGTAATGTTTAAATGTGTAAATATCTGTATCAGTCTCTCACTTTGTGTATAAGTGGCTGCATGGGTTGGTGAGTAGCTACATGGGTGTTAATATAGGATATTAGGTTGTTTTTGAGTATCAGTCTGAGTGTCTGCATGGTTCGGTGGGGGGTTATTACGTAGTGCATAGGTGCATGAATGATTGACTCTCTGGTTGTATGTGTTGAAGACAGCATGTGTGCATGTCTGTATGGTTGGATGAGTGTGTGTATGGGTGTGTTAGTGAGTGAATGACTGTCTCAATAGTGTCTTTATGAGTTACTAAATATGTTTTAAAGAAGTATATTTGACTATTGGTGTATATAAGTGAGTATATGTGAGAGTGAGAGATTGAAACAGTTCCTATATGAATAAGTATGTGTTTTTATAAGTGATTATTTAAAAGAGTAAGTATGTGTAGGTTTCCGTAGAAGTAAGTGTGGTGGTGTGTGTATAACTGAATATGCAAGTAAATGGATGTTTGACTCTTTATTAGTATGAGTGACTATGTGTGTGAGTAACTCTATGGATGAGTGGCATTGTGTAACAGGATGTATAGGTGTATGAGTACATATGATGAGTGAGTACATGTATGAGTGACTGTATAGGACTGTTGGTGAATGAGTGGATGTGTATGTGGATCTAAGAATTACTGAATAGGTTATTGTAACTGGTATTGGTATGTCCATTGTTTTGAAAATTTTAGTCTCTATTTTTGAATGTGTGTATCAAAGGTTATATTAGGGTGAGAGGAGGTCTACCACTCTGTCACAAGGATGATGTCATCAGTGATGTCACTGACCATGTCATGAGTGATGTAATATGTTACGTCATCAGCAGTGGATTGCGGGTGCGCGAGTTATAGTTAGCTTAACTAACTATAACGGGGGAATTTCAATGTTTTTTATGAGTGAAATGTCCGCTAACTATAACGTGTGTGAAACCTATGTTTTTTTCACTGAATTTGCAAGGTTTTTTAAATGCTAAATCCTAACTATAACGTGTGTGAAACCTATGGTTTTTTCAGTGAATTTGCAAGGTTTTTTAAATGCTAATTCCTAACTATAACGTGTGTGAAACCCATGGTTTTTTCAGGGAATTTGTATGGTTTTTTAAATGCTAATTCTTACCTATAACATGTGTGATTTCCATGGTTTTTTCATTGATTTTGTATGATTTTTTTATTATAAATTCTTATATTAAATTATTATTTTTTTTTTTAAAAGCAAGTTTTTTTTTTTGTTTTTGTTTTTTAACTTTATATTCTCTTAAAACACTGTTTATTTTTTTAAAATTCTGCAATATATTAATTTTTCTCTTTTTTTTTACCAAACAGGTAAGATATATTAGTATAACATACAAATTCTTTTTTTCCTTTTTTTTTTTTTAAGTGCGCGTACGGTAAGCTTACGGTAAGCGTACGGTTTGCGTAATGTTCGTAATATTTCTACTCTTTTTGCGTATGGTTATGCAATTTACGTAGCCGTGCGTACGTAATTACGTAAGCGTAATTTTTTTTTTTTTTTTTAAAAACACTAAAAATCAATTACCACATCTCAAGATCCTTGAGGAATTAATAACTAAATACTAAAAATCTGTTTGAGGAGAAGTGGAAGAAAGGGACCATCTAATTTGTGACTTACCTGACCCACCCAACAATTTAATTTTTAATTAAAATTTAATTGAAATTACTTGTAAAAATGGTTGGTTTTTTTCGAAAATTTTCTTTCACAATCTGAAAAAAAAAGAAAAAAGTATTAATATTTAATAAATCATTATATAACACAGTACACGTATTTACATATTTTCCAAAAACAATTTTTTGCCTTTTTTTTGCTGTTTTCAGAATATATTGCATTTCACTATAAATCGTGAAAGCAATTGCATTCATCACTTAACAGCGGGCAAAAAAAAAATGACAATCTCAAAGATTGTTTTAAAAAAGCCCAGAATCTCTTTTTACTTGAACATAATATTATAGAAATGCATAATATTCTAAAAAAATATCATCTAATAACAATAACTATTTCTTTAAAATACCGTCTGACAATTTTGTTACAGAAGCATAATCTCAAAAATAATATATCTCAAATAACTCCACAATACATCTGGTTACATTTCCTTTAGGCCAAATAGTAATTTTAAAATTCTTTTTTGATTAAATTTGTAATGGTAATCCAATAACATTCCTAAATTTAAATTGTACAGATGTTACCGATCCTCTCTAACATTTTGTTTTCCGAAAGATTAATAATTAAATAAGTCCACAATACAATTGGTTACCTTTCCTTATGGCCAAATAGTAATTTTAATATCTTTTTTGAATAAATTTCCAATGGTAATCCAATAAAATTCCAAAATTTTAATTGTACAGATGTTACCGATTTTCTCTAAATTTTTGGTTTCCAAAAGATTCATTAGGAAATAAATAAGTCCACATTACAATTGGTTACCTGTCCTTTAGGCCAAATGGTAATTTGAAAAATCTTTTTTTTTGAAAATTCCAATGCTAATCCAATAAAATGGTAAAATTGTTTTGTACAGATCTTGCCAAGTCTCTCTAAAATTTAGGTTTCAGGAAGATTAGATAGGAATTTGCTAAATCAAAAGGCAAACGTTGCTTGAAAATCAATTGGGAATCATTACACAGTGTCCAGCCTTTTTCACATTTAAGATAAACTGTGTAATGTCCAGAAGTAACAGTAGGACCTTCATGGAAAATTATAGCAACTGTTACAAAAGTTTTTCCTGAAATTGATAATTGCTGTCCTATAAACTTCTTTATTAAAGTATCAAATTTTGAACCATCAGCTTTACATCGTTGCATCATTAAAATTACATACTGTCCGTATTCCTTTAAAATTAACGTTGAAAACATGTCAGATTTACACTCACCACATTCCATGCTATGATTAGCATCTTTAACTAATTTAGCAAAAGTGACTGTTTTACTGTCTGGCAATGTTAAATAAATAAACCTTTCAGAATCAACATTAGAGCCACATGTATTGTAACAGTTTTCACAACTATGTTCCCATTTATAAGAGACACCAAACATATTTTGAATTGGCACCCCTTCTTCTTCCAGTACCTGAAGAAAATACATCAAGAATTCCTGTGCATCTTGCTGTACATTTTGAGAAAACTGTGTTCGTCCTGAACATACATCTAAAAGTTTTCTAATTTCAGTAGCACTTTCTATTTGAGTTTTATCATTACTCAGCTTTTGAAAAAGGAGACTCAACTCAGAACAGAATCTTTTTCTCTGATTTACTATTATCTGCTCTTGCAAACTTTCCAGATAAAATGCAACATTCAGCACTACATTAGCGTAGCAGTTGACACCAGAGCTATTTTCAAAATGACATCCTACAACCTCTTCTTCATTTTCCTTTTTCTTTTTGCTTGCAATTATATCACTCCTCTTTTTTTTCCTCTTCTCTATATCCTCATTACAGATATTCTCAATTCTCCTTTTTCGAGAAACTACACGTTTTTCCAACACAGGATACTGACCTAAATGAGGAGCATAAGTTCTTCTTAATCTATTATACTCCTTTACACAGTTTGTATCAGCACTAACTTTTGAATCATCAAAGTCTATCATGAATAAACCAGATAATGTTTTCACTCGTGACAAAGCTACATAAGCCATACCTTCTTTGAACACAGTTGAACCAATGTTTACAAATGCACAATCTACAGTCAATCCTTGAGACTTGTGAATAGTTACAGCATATGCTAGAGAAAACGGAAACTGTTTCCTTTGTACATATAAGTCTTTCACAAGCATGAAACGAACTGTACAACGACAAATGTCTATAACTTCTTCTATCTGATCAAATTTTATTTTTAAACATTCAATTCCATCTTTTTTCTGATAATTAATAAAACCCACAACTCTTCCCATAGCTCCATTAACTAAACCTTTTTCAACATCCAAATTTCTCCTTAAAAATACTCTACAGTTCATGCAAACATATAGATTTTTTTCTAATCCAGCAGTTTTGGAAATGTTCTTCTCTAGTGAATCCAATTTATTTTTCAGTTTGCCTGTTAATGTGATAGTAATTCTTCCATCCTGAATTTTGTCCACTGCTTCCAATTTCCTGATATCTTCCTTTTCCAATTTCAAAAGCTCCTCTTTGAATATTGAGCATTCACGTAGAGTTGGCATTAAGCAGATGACACTTTTCTTTTCTGCAATGTTCTTGTATATCTTCTCTGCAACTATTTCTTCCTTTGGAAATAAATTATGTAGCAACCGACTCTGTAATGCTTTTGTGCCAGCTTCAGTGAGTAGTCCAATTCTGATATCTTTCAGAATACTTCCATATTCTTCATCGTTTGCTTGCCTCATATTAGTAGTAAGTTCCTTGTACTCAAAGAAGGACCAAATATTTGCATTACCAATGCTTCCCAATGACTTCTTTGTGTCTTCATGTGTCACAGTGTTAAAAACAGGTTGTCCTTTAACTGGAGTAAGCTGTAGAAGATCCCCAAAAACTATGACATGTTTTCCACCAAATAACACGTCATAGTCTGTCCTTAGAACTTGCTGCATTCTTAAATGCACAAAGGCAAGCATTAAGTTTGATACCATGCTCACCTCATCAATAATGAGAACTTGCATCTTCTTCAATACTCTTGAAACTTCCAAGCATGCTTCTCCAGTTAGCTTGTGGTATTGTATTTTGTTCTCATGCTCCACTGGTAACATTAGCAAACGATGTAAGGTGATTCCTTTTATGTTATATGCTGCTAACCCAGTTGGAGCAGTAACCACACAAGACAAAGTTAAATCCGTTTTTTGCTGTAGGTAACTTCTGATGACTTTTATTAAGAAACTTTTTCCAGTTCCAGCTTGTCTGCTTACATACATCCTGATTAGATGAAATGATGTGCATGAGCACTCTTTTTTTTCATGTAGTAATCCGTGATCAATTTTGTTTCTGATCTCTTCATAAATTTGTTGCTGCTCTTCATTCAGTTGTCTTTCCAAATTTGGTAAGTCTATAAATTCTTCTTGAGCTTGATTCATAGCCGTTTCCACTTCATTCATGGCTATTGCAGCTTCATTTTCAACGATTGGTTGTCCTAGGGGATCTTGACTGAGTGTTCCTGAACTTTGGCTGTCTTGAGAACTGTCTCTAGCTACTTCAGCTGCAATTGTAGTTTCCTGTTCAATTTCTTCATTTAACATTTGCACATAATTTGTGAATGTACTACATTCTATGCTGTCTTTGCAAGCATTAAATGAATCTTCATAGCTTTGAAATTCTCCCAGTAGTTCATCCTCTGTACGCCATGGTTTAAACAGCTGTAAAAGAGCCAAGTAGTAAAATTCCTTTTTGTCAGCAGTGTCGCAACTCAGCTTCCTGTGATTTATCAAACTTCCTTTTGTTTGCTTCACCAAACATCCTTCCTCACCAATGACTTTATATTTTCCATTGTTGATGTCTTCTGTGGCTTTCCGTGAATAAATGTAGTTCTGCAGCACTTCATAGAGACACATGTTCTCTAGATGAAGACTTCTCTTGGGATAATATGTGTTCAACATATTTGATTTCAAAATATCTGTACTTTCTGGGTCGTTCTCGGCCAAATATTCAATTTCTCCAACAGATTTCAGTGCCCGATTTCTCATTGCTGCAAGGCCTAAACTTGCCCAAATTATTCTTCTTGATTTCGAGTAGAGACTTGCAGAAGATAACCTATCTGAACATTCGTATGATCCAATTTCTCGATGCGATAACATCTTTAAACTGAAACTGTACAGCTTCTTACTGACAGTCTTCTCGTGAGAAATCTCTTCCCACATTTCTTTCAATTCTGTCTTTTCTGATTTAGTAATGTAAGACGTTACATATCGAGCAACAGCAATGGAATTGTCAGCTACTTACTGTATATCCATGTTGGCATTCCACATGGATAAAATGACTGGGTTGTAGTCATTTATATTTTTTGATTCTTCTTTTCTTTTAAGGTTGTAGGTATTCTTAGGTGATTTTCTTGTAATAGTATGTCTCACAGATGATATAAAACTGTTTACTCTTCCTTTTGAAAGAACAGGTCTAGGAAATCCAAATCGACATTTAGTGTAGTATTTATCTTTGCTCTTGTATTTCCGTCGACAGTATTTTCCACACCGATGACTTTGGAAACGTAAAACTTGCTTCTTTAACTTTTTCTCTTCTGTGCTTTTTGGTATAGCACATGTTGCATATTCTTCAATGAAAGATAACACTGCTTCATCAGTATCTGTTCCAAACTTTGGGGCATCCTTGATCCACAACAGCATATGAATATGAGGAGCACCTCTTGCCTGGTACTCTTTTCTCCAAAAGAAATCCACTACTTCTCCAAGAGGTGGATTTTTTTTATTGCAGATGAAGGACATCATAGCCTCAAATCTATGATTGAAATATCTGCAAACATTAACCGGATCCAATGAGCACAGTTCTCCTGCTGTCTTGTAGTCGATGTTTTTAATGTTTGAATTTGCCTCGCGTACTCAGCACAGCTTAGGGTAAGGAACCATGTTGGTGTTCCTAAATTCCGTAACATGCATTTTAATTCACCATGGCGTCGGTACCAATATTCATTTGTCCCACGCTGACAAGCCATCAGATTGACCAGTTGTGTTTCCAAATGATCATCTCGGTGCTGCACTTTCTCCATAAAATCCTTAGCAGACACATTTTGTAAATGTACTCCACTTTTTAAAATGTGATTTACTGCATAAGACAGTGCAGACAAGTCGCTTTCAAATAAAAGATGGAACAAATAAGGAATACTTTGTCGAAATCTGGGATCTTCAGCATATAGTCTTGTAGTCCGATACTCAGAAGCTGGAATCTGTTCTGGACGTTCATCGTATCGTCCTCCTTTTCCTTTAGGAAACAGCTGGGGAAAACATCGAGCTTCCAAGCTCTCCTCCCATACACTCACGGGAGTTCCTTTTGCTTTCTTCATCTGAAAGAGATCAATATTATCTCCCATAACTTCTTTTGAATGAAGAGGATGTATGCTAAAATGTTCATAAATTTCTTCTTCCTTTGACTTGTCCACTTTTTCAATTTGTTCAGTTGGTGTTTCTGTGTCTTCTTGTAAATCTTCTTCTTCTTCTTCTTCTTCTTCTATATAAATTGATTCATACCATTTGTTATTCCTTTTCAAATACAAATTTGCTCTTTGTACTTTCCGCACATCTACCAGCTCCTGCCAAATCTTCTTATTCTTTGTAGGTACACCATTAACCAGAATAACTAATGGTTCAGTTTCCAAAGTATCCGCATCAATAGTTTCCATATTTTTTTTCAAATCCAAGGGCAAATACACCACTCTTCCTTTTAAACCTCTCAGTAAATCAGAAGGAGGTAATTTACCAGTTTTGGGCTCCATACGTACTATGGTCTGGAACGGATGAACACATTGAATGAGTATAGACTCATATGTATTTAATTCAGAAAGTTCAGCAGGAATAGCATCCAATTCTAAATTATTATGTACAGCTCTGGTCGGCATTCTATTTTCCTCTAACTTGTTGTAACAGTATTTACAAATACGCTGATCTTCACCCAAATCAAAACAATTTTCTAGAAATATATATGTGGCAAAATCCTTCCACTTATAATTATCTTCATTTTCACTCTTTCTGTAGAGATCAACATTCCTAGTTTGTTTTCTATAATGAGTTCTGCGGCAACAAATACAAGTAAAATTTGGTCTTTCATTAGAGACTATTGCAAATTTTGTTATGTGATCATTAAATGTGTTACTTACAGAGGGTTCTACATTCTCTTCCACTTCTTCCTCATTTACTGTGTCCTTCTCTGCACTGTTTTGTTCAGGACCAAAGTAACAAAACTGAATTTCATCAACAACCTTCTCTACATCTGATACCGTTCCTCGGAACAGAGCCCTATTCAATTCATTTAACTTTATTGCTGGACTTTTGGCAAAATACAACCGTCTCACAAACTTTCTCATTTCAGTATGATGAACAGCCAGCATCCTAAAATGATGGAAAACACTATTGCACACTTTTCTAGATAGACAAGCCAGAGAATGACCCTGCAAACCAGTATTCTCTCTCACTCTGCATGGATCCAGACTTTGAAGCACCTTAATCTTCTGTTTTATACTTTTTTTACTATATTCTCTTAGAAACTCTCGAAATTTGTCAATAGATTCCTGACGCACAGTGCAAATACTACTACAATTCCAAGTGTACACTGGGGCTTTAGGACGTCTCCCCATAGCCTCATCTGCCATCACTTGTACCTCATCTCTTGGAACCATTATCTACTTCTCCATTATGCAACCATTTTTTACTTCGTAAGAACGACCTCTGGTGTCAACTGCATGCAGCAAACTATTACTTTGAAAATAGCTCTCTTCATTAAAAAAAGGTTCACTACTTGAACTATGCATCCACTTTCCTAAAAACACTTTACAAAAGTTTGTTCTGTTCACTACTCTTTTCCTTTTGCTATGTGATTTCAGTACATTAACCATTTTGTCTAATGTACGCATCCTATTCAAAATTAAAATGAATAGTTTCCTTTTTAATTCTAATGCCTTTGCTGCAATGGCTTCTATTTCTTTTTTTCTTTTATAAAACTTTGTCTTTTTCTTATATTTCTTCACATCCTTCATCAAATTGGACATAACTCTTCTCTGAAACATTTTTCTACGTATCTCTTTAAACGCTGTTTTTCTATTTATATAAATCTTTTCAGTTGCTGAAGGTATATTTGCATTAACTAAATTGTCAATTTTTTCCTCTCCTTTTTTGTTCAAAACATCCTTTCGAGTACAGACATTTTGTACATTTTTCATTCTTTTGAATATATTTTTTAGAAATAGTTTTTTCTGCTTACCAGAAGATTTTTTCTTTTTCCCAACATGAGCATCTTCTACTAACTTTGGTCCTCTAGTTGTCTTCAAATATAGGTTTTTTTTGTGCGTTTTTTGAACTCTGGATTTTGTAGGCATCTTAAATTTTGTCCACTGCTCTTCAGCAATACCTGAAAAAAACTAAAAAAAATTCCTTTATTTTATTTAAATATATTACTACATTTCTTTTCACAATAGTCACAAAACGTAATTTCTTTGCCAATTTGAATGCACACTTACTGCTCTTTTTTTGGCAAGTTAAAATCACTTTTACAGACTGACACATTATGAAACCACTTTTCAGTTTTTTTAAAAAGCCCATGTCCAGACTGCTTTTTCAGACCACCACCATGTGTATCCTCGGTGACTGCCTACACTCCAGCAAGGGCAACCAGCCTTAGTGATGCTGAATGTATTTGCATTACAGACTGAAACCTCAAAACCCCACTCGCTTCTAAATACTGTGCATGATTATACATGGAAAGGAGCTGGGTGTGTGCTAAGAGTCTGCTTCTTCCCCCCAAAAATCGCTCCCCCTTTTTCCTACTAATGCAACTGTGAAATCACCAGAGCAAAACGCAATAAATCTCTGCCTGTAATTCCTATTTCCACACAGAGTCATGTTTTCACATTAGTCCCAAAACGAAATTTCTTTGCCAATTTGAAAGCACACTTACTGCTCTTTTTTTTGGGCAAGTGAAAATCACTTTTACAGACTGACACATTATGAAACCACTTTTCAGTTTTTTTAAAAAGCCCATGTCCAGACTGCTTTTTCAGACCACCACCATGTGTATCCTCGGTGACTGCCTACACTCCAGCAAGGGCAACCAGCCTTAGTGATGCTGAATGTATTTGCATTACAGACTGAAACCTCAAAACCCCACTCGCTTCTAAATACTGTGCATGATTCCACATGGTAAGCAGCTGGGTGTGTGCTAAGAGTCTGCTTCTTCCCCCAAAAAATCGCTCCCCCTTTTTCCTACTAATGCAACTGTGAAATCACCAGAGCAAAACGCAATAAATCTCTGCCTGTAATTCCTATTTGCACACAGAGTCATGTTTTCACATTAGTCACAAAACGAAATTTCTTTGCCAATTTGAATGCACACTTACTGCTCTTTTTTTTTGGCAAGTGAAAATCACTTTTACAGAGTGACACATTATGAATCCACTTTAGATTTTTTTAAAAAGCCCATGTCCAGACTGCGTTTTCAGACCACCACCATGTGTATCCTCGGTGACTGCCTACACTCCAGCAAGGGCAACCAGCCTTAGTGATGCTGAATGTATTTGCATTACAGACTGAAACCTCAAAACCCCACTCGCTTCTAAATACTGTGCATGATTCCACATGGTAAGCAGCTGGGTGTGTGCTAAGAGTCTGCTTCTTCCCCCAAAAAATCGCTCCCCCTTTTACCTACTAATGCAACTGTGAAATCACCAGAGCAAAACGCAATAAATCTCTGCCTGTAATTCCTATTTGCACACAGAGTCATGTTTTCACATTAGTCCCAAAACGAAATTTCTTTGCCAATTTAAATGCACACTTACTGCTCTTTTTTTTTGGCAAGTGAAAATCACTTTTACAGACTGACACATTATGAAACCACTTCAGATTTTTTTTAAAAAGCCCATGTCCAGACTGCTTTTTCAGACCACCACCATGTGTATCCTCGGTGACTGCCTTCACTCCAGCAAGGGCAACCAGCCTTAGTGATGCTGAATGTATTTGCATTACAGACTGAAACCTCAAAACCCCACTCGCTTCTAAATACTGTGCATGATTATACATAGAAAGGAGCTGGGTGTGTGCTAAGAGTCTGCTTCTTCCCCCAAAAAATCGCTCCCCCTTTTTCCTACTAATGCAACTGTGAAATCACCAGAGCAAAACGCAATAAATCTCTGCCTGTAATTCCTATTTGCACACAAGAGTCATGTTTTCACATTAGTACCAAAACGAAATTTCTTTGCCAATTTAAATGCACACTTACTGCTCTTTTTTTTTGGCAAGTGAAAATCACTTTTACAGACTGACACATTATGAATCCACTTTTTAGATTTTTTTAAAAAGCCCATGTCCAAACTGCTTTTTCAGACCACCACCATGTGAATCCTCGGTGACTGCCTACACTCCAGCAAGGGCAACCAGCCTTAGTGATGCTGAATGTATTTGCATTACTGACTGCAACCTCAAACCCTTAAAGTATTCCTTATTTTTACCAGTACACCTTAATTTATCATGAAAAAATAGTCCATATTATTTTACATGTTCCTCACATTTAAATTTCTCCCAAAACAGAAAATAATAAACACAACTTCTACAAAAGGAATTCCAATTCTATTATTCATTTCTTAATTTACCATATACATCCCCTCTCAAACTCATAACTCACCTTTAAAATTAGTTAGTTGTGAAAGAAATGTGGCACTCAAACAGCAGATTATCAGAGCCAGGATCTCTGTTCTCTACACCTCTCTCCTCTCAGCAGAACCAGAAAATGGCAAAGTTTCCCTCTATTTTTCCATACATATACATGTAAGTTTCAAATCTCAGTGCTTCCCCCTTTTTTTCAAATGTAATCACACATTTCTATTGGTTGAAAACCAACCCTTTTCTTAAAGTACCCTTCCCCCAACTTGACTTCTGCCTGCTACCATAGCAACACCTCATGGAACACTGCTGTGTGGAGTTAGGTCAGAAGTTCGCCCAACAATGTTTCAATTCCACAGAGCAAGAGTGCTTGACTTTTCAAACCTTACAGCAAATCCATAGTACTGTTCTATGGTAACACATTTTTCTGTACCAATACAAAACATGCTTCTATCAATTTACACATACAGCCTAGTTTTTAGTGTAGAATGGTATGAAACAGCCAATCAGTTCTTTTTAAAAAAAAAAAATATGTATGCCTCCATTTCCAAACTGTTTTTCATTTCTTTTTCCCATTCTACTGAATTACACCTCCTGAGTGCATCCAGATCTCCTTTGAAGATGTTCACAGTGTGGATTGTAGGGCACAGCTATGTCTTCTGGAGTGAAAAGTTTGCAGAGAAAACAGGTATGGTGAGAGACCTTGCTTTGCCAAATGTAGACATTAAATGGATTGGTCAGAGAGGGTTAAAGTGGCACCAATTGATGCCATTGGTGAAATCCTTCATGCAAATCCAACACCCTGACCTCATAATAGTGCACTGTGGTGGCAATGACCTAGGCACTTTGACTGGGGTAGGTCTGGAAATGCTTATGAAGGACACCTTTGCACAACTGTTTTCTCTTTTCCCTAAAACTGCCTTTGTGTTTTCCAACATATGCCAAAGGCAAAAATGGAACTGGTCCAATCATTTCTGTCCGCAAATTGACAAAGCAAGGAAGCACGTCAACAAATCTGTTTCTGCTTTCCTCCGTGACTATGGTATGGGTGCCATTTACCACAACAACTTGCGTTATGACATGCAAGACATTTATAGAGGAGATGGTGTGCACTTCAATGATGAAGGGAACAGAGTCTTCCTCTTGAACCTTAGACTCTGCATCGGTACTTACTTGTAGGTACCACTTAAAAAATCACTTCATAAACACAACGGCTCTTTTTAGAGCCCCCTAATATCTAAACTCTTAAATCTGCATTTTATTTCTTTTTTTATTTTTTTTTTTCTTCCGTACGCTTACCGTAAGCTTACCGTACGCGTACCCCGTGATTTTTTTAAAAATCAATAAATGTTTTCTTTGTACTTTTCTGTCCTTCTTTGACCCCCTCACAAATGTAAGGAGGTCTGTAACTCTCCTCCTTGCCCCCTTTTCTTGTTTTCACTCTTTTTTTTCTGAGTGAAACACACAAAATGGCGGCCGCCGCTTCCTGGTTTCGGCCGATTCGAATGTTTACTAAGATCTAACAACCAATCAGAATCGCGCTCGCGCACGCCACCGTACGCGTACGGTAAGCTTACGGTAAGCGTACCGTAAGCTGGCTCAGATATATATATTGATTTAAAGGCTATTTTCTCAGAATCTACTGAACAGATTTACACCAAACCTACAAAAGGCACTTCCTTGACCTAGGGACTACCTCTCTGCCAAATTTCTAGTAATTCTGTTCAGCCGTTCGGGCTGTAGCCCTGTCTAAAGGTCCTATGGAAAAATGCATGGGAAAAACGCGTTTTGGGACCCCCCTTTTATCTCAGCCCCCGCTTGACGAATCCCCCCGAGACTTTCAGGGTAGGGTAGGAGCGGAGCGTAGCGCCCCACCTATTTTGAGAAATTCGCGAGGATTCGTCGACCGGCGCCAAAGTTATTCAAAATAGAATGTTGCGGATTTCCTATGGAAAAGGGGTCCTAACTATAACTACCTACTGGCGACCGCCAGTAGGTAATATGTATATATATATGTGTGTATATATATATATGTGTATATATATATATATATATGTGTATGTATATATATATATATGTGTGTGTGTATATATATATATATATGTGTGTATATATATATGTGTTCCAACGTATCGTTCGGCACACCAAAGCCATTTCAACGGCGGGCAACACGGCCGGGATGCCAATCCCAACAAATTCCAACGCAATCCAGTAAATAGTTGTAAAGAAAACTCACTGGTGCCGTGGCCTCAGTTTCAAGACGTGCTTTATTCAACGGATCTCCCTACGCGTTTCGGAGTTTCAATCACTCCTTGATCACGGGCGGGGATTCAAAGTGCAAGTGATACATTTAAAGGTGCAGCCTCCGTATTGCGTCAACGTATAGTAAACATAGAAAACATTTTCTCAGTTACATTGTTGCAATGAAGTTGTAATTCAATTTTATCGTATTCCGCATTTAAACAGAGCAGAGAATGTAATTCACATATCAATGTTAGCACCAAACATACATTTTTTAACTTCATTACTATAAAGAGAAATTAAATAAGATCGACAGTACAACCCAAGTGGGTGTTCAAATAAAAAATAAACATGAATTGTTGTAACTCCAGTGAGTGATAATCACTGTTCCCAATAAGCTGCGCGGGTGAGCGCGCGCGCACAGAAGTCACCCTAAGCGCGCAGTGTGCTGTATTTAGCGCGCACTCCAGCGACACCGTTCGCGCCGCCGCGTTTAAAATGCGAGCGGCGCGAAAAACTGCCATTTCCTCGTTGCGGGAGACGACGTCTTGCAGTGCACAGCTGTGAGGCTGAGAGGGGTCCTTTGAATAAGTATTCGTGTTAATTGCAGCACACACGGGCGCTGCAATTAACATGAATAGTAACTCAAAGGGGCCCGATCAGCCCCAGCTGTGCACTGTACGAAAATGAGGTGTCAAACACTGCATGTGTTTAAGCACATGTCGTTTGAGACTGCTTGAGACCCTTTGTGTTGCCTTTCCCCAGCTCTCCTGTAAGGGAGAGATGAACGGTCTTCAACGTCAAAAGTAAACAGCATCTGTTAACGCATGACTGTCTGCAAAGTCTTATTACACATAATTGCAGCTCACACGGACAGAAAAAGTAAAAACCCTTCTTACGTACAGTAAGAAAAGGTTCGGCATCATCAACTCCAACAAAAACATATGGCTGTATAACATCATAATATAGCAATCTAAAGATGCACAGGCAGATGCATTCTTCGCAATAACGCATTCTCAGTAGATCCTGGGCGACTCACTGCTTTAAAAATCTGCATAATCGAAATCAGCAACCAATCACATTCAGCCTGCCTTTTCCTGACACACAGGGATTCCCTGCTCTCTGCTCCGGAAACAGACAGAGGACGACAGTGTGAAAGTTAAAGTTCATTCAGGTAATCAGAGGGTAGCCATAGTTTTGCTTGTGCTTTGGCTCCCAGCAACAAACACATTTTTACTTATTGAAAAATTAAGAGAACCAGTTGGTAAACTCACAGCAAAGACAATCTAGCGTTACTTCCACAGTTTTCATCACTGCACTAAATGAGCACTATTACCATTTCAAGATGGCTATGCATAGTCAGGCTGTGCGAAGAGCGTGTTTTACTACAGATCAGACTGAATCACCAGAGCGCTTACTCTGTCGAAGCACAGCCGCACCCGCGCTCTGGTTTCACATCATACTGTGCCAAAACTGTGTATTCGTGTTCACTGCTTTGATTTTGATGCTCGAGCCAAGACAGATTTTTCTGGAAGTTTCATCCTAAAATATCTTTGCAAGATGTTCCACTTCCTATCTGAAAGCGATTTACATGTTCAGAGGCAAAGTGCTATTTGCACTCATTTTGATTACTGCAGTGCTTTACAAGAGGGAAAATTGGGAAAACTCGTCACAAAACTGCAGGTTCCACAAGACTGTGCAGGAAGACCGTTTTCAATCAGAATATTTGGTCCAGATTATGAACTGTCAATCTGCCGAAAGAGTCACACTGATTGCTGGTGCATAAGAAGCGACCAGGCAAGGTTGCAAGCGTGGAAACAAAAGGAGTAGCAACCAGCTACCTTTAAATTTTTAAATGTTGGACCACAGACCATATGTATGACAATGTCTTTTGTCTCCCTGAACAAAGGAACTCTTCCCAAGTTCACATCTACGAGCCTAACAAGACGATGGCATTCGACCAAGGGTCACGCGTCGTGAAAGACCTCCCGCAAAAGCTATCAATAAGTATTTGTAGAGCGCGCTAATCACCCCACTGGGTATCCATTTGCTACGGAATATAACGGAAAGTTTCACTTTGAGATGAACCCTGAATGCCCAAGAAAGCGTTGACATGAACAACACCTCATCTTACCACCCGGTTTCAACGTATGCAGCTTTTCCAGGCCCTACAAACCTTTAGGCATCTCTGCACTATCAAAGTATCCAAAATACGGTTTATGTTTCTTGTACAGAGGATTTCGTTCACTGGGGACTCATTACTTGTCGGGACAGTTTTTATCCTAATATTCATCAGAATAGGAACGGAAACTTTCAGTGTTTGCTTCCGTCTTCCAGCCCTTCCTCAAATGAAGAAAGGAGCATCCATTTATAGCAGTTAGCTGTTCCACAAATGCAACTCTGTCCATTCCCTTCCTCTTCAGATCAGGAATTTTCTGCAACAACTCTGTGACACCTACAAACACTATTTCCAACTTCTTCTTTCATTACATATCAAGAAAAAACGTTTTATAACGCTATGCCAATCTGCCCCAATGGCACAGGAGGACATCACAGCAGCATACTTTACCGTCACCTGGCTAAGCTCATAGCAGATAAGATATAGTCTTAAAACCTGCCGCTATGGTCTAAGCTGCTAACTAAAGCCTTGCTTCGCAATGCTAGGTTTAATTTCAAGGCAAGAGCAAAAATTAAGGAAGGGGACCAGAAACGGTCCACATGGCCTCTTGCGGCAGGTTAGAGGGCTACCACAATTAAGGGTCACTTTCTTTTGGTTTTTTTTAGTAATACGATCCATGACTGGGAAGGACTTCGGGCTATGCACAACCTTTTCCAAGGAAAGATGTGGTGAAGATTCGAGGCACTCACCCGGCCTGCCGTCAGACCGCCAACTTCACCAATTCATGTTCTACCGCCAACCCAGCTACATCGTTTCCCTGGCTTTAGGGCACGTTAGCAATTCAAAAGTGTGTCTTCTGCGGCTCTACGCATTACAGCATTAGAACTTTAAAGGCGCAGGTTTTTTTTTAATACAGTTTACCACTAGCTGACATTCCCATTTTCTCCAAAAGCTCTCAAGTTCCCAGCGTTCTAATATTGCATATGACAACACCATAGGGGGCTACAATTATCATTAAATGATCTCTAGTCGAGTTATTGACAGAAGCGAGAGGACAGAGAATGTAGCAAATGTGACAGAGGAGTCAGAACGGCTATAAAGATATCTCAACGTTCTGGTCAATAATGTAGCAATGCTCTAAATTAAACAGGGGAACGCCACAATGATGACACTCGCTAGAATGTTGGAGCAGGTGGCTTATTCCAACCATTATTTGATCGTTGCAACTTCACTCTTCCAAATAAATCTTGCAAAATTCCAATAGTCTAAGACATCAAGCCCTTAATACACTAACAGGTGTGCTGGCGCTCATGGGGGGCTGCACGGTTTTGCGATGCCATGAAGGGCTTTTGTGATGAAAAGTAAATAGACGCAATCCTTTGCGCTTACGCAAATTTGTGCCACGGGAGTGCCTGCACAAAAACTTAGCAAATGCCCAAGAAGGCGTCCTTCATCCGCACCAGTCTAAGATCCGCTGGCGCCGTATACGTTTTTGGACCCGCAACTTATAATACAAATATATATTTATACATGGGAAAAGATAAATGCGAAAAAGGTTTCGTGTTGCATGTTTCTTAACATGTAAAGAGTATATCTATCTTAAATACTCCCCTATGTAAGCAGGTGGGATAGCTCTCCTTCCAGACCTTCTAAGGGACAACTCTGGGGCACCAGAGTCCACTAAACCTTTGCGGATTCCATCATTACCGCACCCTGAGGACCATTACATATTTTTCCTCGACAAACTTTCATCCAGGGCCACAGACAGAAAACAATGCACATCTTCTGAGCTAAGCTTTGAGCCCCGGCACTTATTGTTTTACAAATTAAGCAATGTATCCCACAGTATTTGGCAATAGTTGAAATTGCTAAATGAAGGTGAACGCTGCAGGCTACAGCAAAAAGATTCCATTCCACAACTTATTGTGTATATGTAATCTTGTGTAGGCTCTCAAAATTTACCCACCCAATGAACAGTGCTCCAGTTAAGAATCTTTAGTAAAATCTTATGATGGCACCACCGTTGGAGTCTTGTGCTTTTGTAAACATGAAGTGTACTTGCCTGTGTAACCAACTCATGTTGTGGCGGGTGTATCCAAATTGCAAATTTGCCTTAAGACACTTAACGTGGCACTGTATGTGTGGAAATGCACCATCTTCTCAGATTTTTAAGCAAAAGTTTGGAGTGATATTTGGCGCTGCACACACGCACGGTCTGGTTCCTGGCGCACATAGCCATGGCTGCAGCGCACAGAGACCCTACACTGCCGCACACAGAGGAAAAAAATTAGAAGGAACATTGGTGATAATCCATTAATGTGGTGTCTTCTTTACATCTATTCAATGTGCTACAACTGCTCGTTTTTATTTTCTTCAATCCTGCAACAAACCAAAAATCACTGTTAACTTGGAAGACTGCTAAGTGTCAAAATTAATAAAGCTTTAAAAACCCTTAAAAACATGTTACGATAGATGCAGCATTTGGACAAAATTCATCTTAAATGTATCGACATTTCTTCATCCTGATTCAAACCTATGGGGCACATGGTGTCATATTTGATAATCATTTTTGATTCCATCTTCCTCAATTCCAATGTCCTATTGCCCCCCCTTTCCCTAAGAGGAACACAATCTAACACCATGAATTTCAGAAGATTGACATTTTGGTTATGTTTCTGATAGAAATGACGGGCTACCGGATATTGCTTGTCATGATTCTTTACAGCCCTAAAATGTTCAAGAATCCTTTTCTTTACTTTGTTAATAGTGCTTCCAATATAAAATTGGTTACATGGACATTTAAGTGCATAGATTGCATATTCAGTATCACACGTCAAATGCTTCGAAATTTTATACGCTGGTTTTTCAGTGTTTAGTTTTACAGTCTTACAGCTTTGACTGTATTTGCAGGCTTTGCACTTATTACAAGTGAAGAAACCTTGTATCACATTTCCTTTCTTGGTTTCTTTAATTGTACTAGTCATCAGAACATCTTTTAGGGATTTTGCTTTCCTAAATGTGATAGAGGGATGTATACCTATCTTTTCTTTAAGATCAATATCAGTTTTTAAAATTTCCCAATATTTATTCAGACTTTTTCTAACATCCCAAGCTTGGTTGTGATAGGTTGTGATAAATCTTAACTGTTCATTAGTTTCAACCCTCTCTTTTCTTATGAACATGTCTTCCCTTTTTATTTCAGCTACTCTTTCAATGGCTGAATTAATGGTAGCTTTACTGTAGCCACGTTCTGCAAATCTTTGACTCATTACTCTTTCTTCCAGTGCATAATTCTCTTCTGTGCTGCAATTTCTTTTGGCGCGTAACAATTCACCAAATGGAATGCTGTTAATCAAATTCTTAGGATGGCAACTCGTGGCATGTAACAGACTGTTGCCAGCTGTTGTTTTTCTGAATAATTTGCTACAAATCTTTTTGTCATGAATTTCTAATCTTAAATCCAGAAACTCAATAAAGTTTTTATTGGTTTCACTGGTAAATTGTAAATTCAATGTGTTCTTATTCAAATCAGAAACAAAATTCTGTGCCTGAGTTTCTGTGCCCTTCCATATGCAAAAGATATCGTCAATGTATCTGACCCAGAGGACGACGTGGTCATGATATTGTCTGATGTTTCTGACAATCTGCTCCTCCCACCAGCCGAGGTATAAACCTGCAAAGCTGGGGGCGAAGCAGCTTCCCATCGCCGTCCCCTGGGTCTGTCTATATATCTGTTTGTTGAACAGGAAAAAATTGTTTTTAAGACACATTGAGATCATTTCTAATATCATTTCTGTGTGTAACAGGAAAGACAAAGATCTTCCTTTAAGGAAGTGTCTACATGCATCAATACCTTGATTCTGGGGGATGCTGGTATATAAACTGCATACATCCATACTCATTAAGAGGTAACTGTCTTCCCCCATGATATCAGTGATAATTTTCAAAAAATCCCCTGTGTCTTTGATGTAAGAGGGTAATCCTTGCACTAGAGGCTGCAAAAAATAGTCAACGTATTTTGATATATTCTCAAGAGGACTACCTCTTGAGGACACAATGGGTCTGCCTGGTGGACATCTTAGATCTTTATGAATTTTGGGCAATAAATATAATATTGGAATTTTTGGATCTTTGCATAATAAAAATAGGAATTCATCCCATTCCAATATCCCTTGATCACGCCAATCAGTTAACCTGTCAGTTACTTGTTTGTTTGCAACATCATATGCATTTTTGGTAGTAAGACAATATTTATTGTTATCTGCCAATTGAGTTTCACCTTCCTTTAAATACATCTGGAGAGGCCAGATGACCACATTTCCTCCCTTGTCAGATTTTTTGATTACAATATCTCTCCGGTCTTCTAGATTTTGTAATGCCTCTCTATGTCTCTTGTCCATATTTTGTGCAACATTAGAATTTTTCTTTTGAATTCTTTTCAAATCATTGATCATTCCTCTCTCGAAACAGTTAATGGCATCATTATTAATACAGGGCAAAAAGATGGACTTTGGTTTAAAATGCGTCCCAGCACTTATCCCAATATCAATGCCTGTATTAATAAGGTTTAAAAATGGATCATCGATAAAAGATTCAACATTCCCAAGTTCATAAACCGTATGCAAAGTATCAATATTGTGTGTTGTTAATATTGAGGGATCAGCTCTCACATTCTCAATATTGGGTATCTTACTGTTAGCAAACCATTTTTTTAACTTAAGTTTCCTAACAAAATTAAATAAATCAATACGTGTTTCTGTGTAATTGAACTTGGAAGATGGACAAAAGGACAACCCCAACAATAATACTTCAAGTTCAGTTTTGGACAAGGTATAATCAGAAAGGTTTACCACAGTCATTGTCTCCTTCATTTTTTGGCTTGCTTCCCCCTTGTTAGCATTCCCACTGGGTTGTCTTGTAGACTGCTGTTGACGAGTCTTGTTCTGTTTCCTCCTCTTCCTCCGCGCCCTCGACCTCTGCCCGGGCTTTCGCTGTTTGCTTGTATACTCTGTGCTCTTCCTTTCGCCATGAGTGTAAATTCCATTAAAATGCGATCTTTTACCATATTTGGTTCTGGAGGATCACCCTCGTCATTATCCACAGTTTCAGGTATATTTATTACTTTCTCCACCGTTGCGGTCACTGGTTTGGAAGTGGTCGTCTGTTCTTGATTAGGGGTTTCAGTGGTTCCTTTTCTCAAGTGGTCAAATTTCTTGCTAAACGTGAGGATTTGTCCTTTACTATAATCCATTTCATCTCTTTCAAACTTAATTAGTTGACAATATCCTCACTCTCTTCATTTAGCTTGTTACACTCTTTTTCCGCGTATTTAATCAATATTTTCAGCATGTTTGACGAACATTCGTGATTATTGTTCATCCATTCATTAATCATTTCAGGATCAGGATTCTGAAAAGTGGGAATAATGTAGATGCGGAGGCCACGCGGGATTCTCCCAACATCTACATACTGCTGTAAAGCCGTGGCTTCCCACCACTTCGACTGTTATTTTTTTAACACCTTCCATAGTGTGTCCCACAATTTACGCTTTTCATCTCCATTTTTAGCGATAGTTTAAATGCCCAGGGTGTCTGTTTCAACAGTTGATACTGTTTTAGTAAACAACTGATTTGCTGCTTCTCGTCTTTTGTTGTTCCTTTCCGTTGTCATATTGTCGATTTCAACAGAGTTTTTAAATGAAATCAGAACATGCTGTGTGCGTGACGTCTGTCTTTTGCTTCGCGTCTGCTACTCCTAGCACCGCTAAGCTCCGTATTGCTCCTTGATAATATTAACAGTGATCGATGCAGATAGTGCCTTAAGGAAACTTGCTCACCTTGACCGCGACCTCCTCTATCAAAAGGTTCGACCGGTTCCTTGTCCCGGTGCTTCGGTGTTCCAGGTGACTGCAAATCCGGCACGAAACACTGCTAACTGATCAGCGTTCTCCGGGGCGGGCTTCGGTGAAAATATTTGAATTCCAACGTATCGTTCGGCACACCAAAGCCACTTCAACGGCGGGCAACACGGCCGGGATGCCAATCCCAACAAATTCCAACGCAATCCAGTAAATAGTTGTAAAGAAAACTCACTGGTGCCGTGGCCTCAGTTACAAGACGTGCTTTATTCAACGGATCTCCCTACGCGTTTCGGAGTTTCAATCACTCCTTGATCACGGGCGGGGATTCAAAGTGCAAGTGATACATTTAAAGGTGCAGCCTCCGTATTGCGTCAACGTATAGTAAACATAGAAAACATTTTCTCAGTTACATTGTTGCAATGAAGTTGTAATTCAATTTTATCGTATTCCGCATTTAAACAGAGCAGAGAATGTAATTCACATATCAATGTTAGCACCATACATTTTTTAACTTCATTACTATAAAGAGAAATTAAATAAGATCGACAGTACAACCCAAGTGGGTGTTCAAATAAAATTCATGTTTATTTTTTATTTGCAACAATGTAACTGAGAAAATGTTTTCTATGTTTACTATACGTTGACGCAATACGGAGGCTGCACCTTTAAATGTATCACTTGCACTTTGAATCCCCGCCCGTGATCAAGGAGTGATTGAAACTCCGAAACGCGTAGGGAGATCCGTTGAATAAAGCACGTCTTGAAACTGAGGCCACGGCACCAGTGAGTTTTCTTTACAACTATTTACTGGATTGCGTTGGAATATATATATGTGTATATATATGTGTGTATATATATGTGTATATATATATGTGTATATATATATATATGTGTATATATATATATTCACTGAAAAAACCATAGGTTTCACACATGTTATAGTTAGCTGTACATTTTACTGATAAAAAACCAATGAAATTCCCCTGTTATAGTTACTGTAGGCAACTATAACTCACACGACCGCAATCCTCTGCTGATGCTAATACTGTATTTAGACACTTATTTGCCCATGTCTTCTTCCATTAAATTTTAGCTATACATATATTACAAATATTTTTTTTTCATAAAGACACATATGTCATCAGCAGAGGATTACGGTCGCGTGAGTTATAGTTGCCTACAGTAACTATAACGGGGGAATTTCATTGGTTTTTTATCAGTAAAATGTACAGCTAACTATAACATGTGTGAAACCTATGGTTTTTTCAGTGAATTTGCAAGGTTTTTTAAATGCTAATTCCTAACTATAACGTGTGTGAAACCTATGGTTTTTTCAGTAAATTTGTACGTTTTTTTAAATGCTAACTTACTTTACGCCATTTGTGGCGTGCGCGCCCAGTTAACACAGTTCGTTCCGTGCGCGCACAGTGAGCACGCGGTGCGCTTCGCGCACCGCGCGCCCACTTTACGCAGTTAGTGCCATGCACGCACAGTGGTCACGCGGTGCGCTGCGCGCTCCGCGTGCCCACATTATGCGGGATGGGCCATGTACGCACTATGCGCTTCGCGCACCGTGCGCACATGGGGGACATATTATGCGCATCGTTGTGAAATGTTTTGTTTATTATTTTCACGTGTTTGATCTGCCATGCACAAAGGGTGCCCTTCGGGCACCATTTGCACATGGGGTGGGGAGAGTGTGGATAATTTTTTTTTTTTAAACAAATGTTTACCGTACGCGTACGGTAAGCGTAATCGGCGATTTTTCTATAAAAATTTTTTGCTCTTGGGGGTTGTTTGGGGGCCCGTATATCACTGCTGGGTGATTATTATCTCAATATACTGCCCCTTTACACATTTTTGGGCTTCATTTATGCTGCCCCACTCAGAGTGCGAGAGAGAAAATGGCGGCCGCCGCTTCCTGGTTTCGGCCGATTCGAATGTTTACTAAGATCTAAGAGCCAATCAGAATCGCGCTCGCGCACGTCACCGTACGCGTACGGTAAGCGCACCGAAAGCGCACCGTAAGCTGGCTCAGATATATATATTGTTTTAAAGGCTATTTTCTCAGAATCTACTGAACAGATTTACACCAAACCTACAAAAGGCACTTCCTTGACCTGAGGACTACCTCTCTGCCAAATTTCAAGTAATTCTGTTCAGCCGTTCGGGCTGTAGCTGTGTCTAAAGGTCCTATGGAAAAATGCATGGGAAAAACGCGTTTTGGGACCCCCCTTTTATCTCAGCCCCCGCTTGACGAATCCCCCCGAGACTTTCAGGGTAGGAGCGGAGCGTAGCGCCCCACCTATTTTGAAAAATTTGCGAGGATTCGTCGACCGGCGCAAAAGTTATTCAAAATAGAATGTTGCAGATTTCCTATGGAAACGTGGTCCTAACTATAACTACCTACTGGCGACCGCCAGTAGGTAATGTGTATATATATATATATATGTGTGTATATATATATATGTGTGTATATATATATATGTGTGTATATATATATATGTGTATATATATATATATATGTGTGTATATATATATATGTGTGTATATATATATATGTGTATATATATGTGTGTATATATGTGTGTATATATGTGTGTGTGTATATGTGTATATATATATATGTGTGTATATATATATGTGTGTATATATATATATGTGTGTATATATATATATGTGTGTATATATATATATATGTGTGTATATATATATGTGTGTGTATCTATATGTGTGTATATGTATATATATGTGTGTATATGTATATATATATGTGTGTATATATATATATATGTGTGTATATATATGTGTGTATATATATGTGTGTATATATATATATATGTGTGTATATATATATATGTGTATATATATGTGTGTATATATGTGTGTATGTGTATATGTGTGTGTATATATATGTGTGTGTATATATATGTGTGTGTATATATATGTGTGTGTATATATATATATGTGTATATATATATATATATATGTATATATATATGTATATATATATATATATGTGTGTGTATATATATATATGTGTGTATATATATATATGTGTGTATATATATATATGTGTGTGTATATTACCTACTGGCGGTCGCCAGTAGGTAGTTATAGTTAGGACCACGTTTCCATAGGAAATCCGCAACATTCTATTTTGAATAACTTTGGCGCCGGTCGACGAATCCTCGCGAATTTTTCAAAATAGGTGGGGCGCTACGCTTTGCTCCTACCCTGAAAGTCTCGGGGGGATTCGTCAAGCGGGGGCTGAGATAAAAGGGGGGTCCCAAAACGCGTTTTTCCCATGCATTTTTCCATAGGACCTTTAGACAGGGCTACAGCCCGAACGGCTGAACAGAATTTAATGAAATTTGGCAGAGAGGTAGTCCCCAGGTCAAGGAAGTGCCTTTTGTAGGTTTGGTGTAAATCTGTTCAGTAGATTCTGAGAAAATAGCCTTTAAATCAATATATATATCTGAGCCAGCTTACGGTGCGCTTACGGTGCGCTTACCGTACGCGTACGGTGACGTGCGCGAGCGCGATTCTGATTGGCCGTTGGATCTTAGTAAACATTCGAATCGGTCGAAACCAGGAAGCGGTGGCCGCCATTTTCTCTCTCGCACTCTGAGGGGGGAGGATAAACAAAGTGTAAAAACATGTAAAGGGGCTGTTTAGACAGCTCCCAAGCACCTAGCCATGTTGGGGGTGTCCCCAACGATCCCCCAAGTGAAAAAAGGCAATTTTTATTTTTTTGTAAATTTCGCCGATTACGCTTACCCTACGCGTACGGTAGCAAATAATAAAAAAAAAAAAAAATTCCAAATTTAGCCCACCCCGTGTGCAAGTGGTGCCCGTAGTGCACCATTTGTGCATGGCTTATTACTACCAAACAAAACATATATTTTACCAGTCACAACAATGCTCATCATATGTTTCCTCCATGTGCGCACGGTGCGCGAAGCGCATCGTGCGTTCATGGCCCATTTAGCGTAACGTGGACACGCGGTGCGCGAAGCGCACCACGTGCTCACTGTGCGCGCACGGTGCGCGAAGCGCACCGTGCGCGCACGGAACGAACTGCGTTAAGTGGGCGCGCACGCCACAAATGGCGTAAAGTAACTTAGCATTTAAAAAAACGTACAAATTCACTGAAAAAACCATAGGTTTCACACACGTTATAGTTAGGAATTAGCATTTAAAAAACCTTGCAAATTTACTGAAAAAACCATAGGTTTCACACATGTTATAGTTAGCTGGACATTTTACTGATAAAAAACCAATGAAATTCCCCCGTTATAGTTACTGTAGGCAACTATAACTCACGCGACCGTAATCCTCTGCTGATGACATATGTGTCTTTATGAAAAAAAAATATTTGTAATATATGTATAGCTAAAATTTAATGGAAGAAGACATGGGCAAATAAGTGTCTAAATACAGTATTAGCATCAGCAGAGGATTGCGGTCGCGTGAGTTATAGTTGCCTACAGTAACTATAACGGGGGAATTTCATTGGTTTTTTATCAGTAAAATGTCCAGCTAACTATAACATGTGTGAAACCTATGGTTTTTTCAGTGAATATATATATGTGTGTGTATATATATATATGTGTGTATATATATATATGTGTGTATATATATATATATATGTGTATATGTGTATATATATATATATATTCAATGAAAAAACCATAGGTTTCACACATGTTATAGTTAGCGGAAATTTTACTGATAAAAAACCAATGAAATTCCCCCATTATAGTTAGTGCAGGCAACTATAACTCACGCGACCGCAATCCTCTGCTGATGCTAATACTGTATTTAGACACTTATTTGCCCATGTCTTCTTCCATACATTTTTAGCTATACATATATTACAAATATTTTTTTTTCATAAAGACACATATGTCATCAGCAGAAGATTGCGGTCGCGTGAGTTATAGTTGCCTGCACTAACTATAACGGGGGAATTTCATTGGTTTTTTATCAGTAAAATTTCCGCTAACTATAACGTGTGAAACCTATGGTTTTTTCAGTGAATTTGCAAGGTTTTTTAAATGCTAATTCCTAACTATAACGTGTGTGAAACCTATGGTTTTTTCAGTGAATTTGTACGGTTTTTTAAATGCTAAGTTACTTTACGCCATTCGTGGCGTGCGCGCCCACTTAACGCAGTTCGTTCCGTGCGCGCACGGTGCGCTTCGCGCACCGTGCGCGCACAGTGAGCACGCGGTGCGCTTCGCGCACCGCGCGCCCACTTTACGCAGTTAGTGCCGTGCACGCACGGTGGGCACGCGGTGCGATGACAAAGCAAGAAAGCACATCAACAAATCTGTTTCTGCTTTCCTCCGTGACTATGGTATGGGTGCCATTTACCACAACAACTTGCGTTATGACATGCAAGACATTTATAGAGGAGATGGTGTGCACTTCAATGATGAAGGGAACAGAGTCTTCCTCTTGAACCTTAGACTCTGCATCGGTACTTACTTGTAGGTACCACTAAAAAATCATTTCATAAACACAACGGCTCTTTTTAGAGCCCCCTAATATCTAAACACTTAAATCTGATTTTCATTTTTTTTTTTCTTTTCTACCGTACGCTTACCGTAAGCTTACCGTACGCGTACCCCGTGATTTTTTTTAAAATCAATAAATGTTTTTTTTGTACTTTTCTGTCCTTCTTTGACCCCCTTACAAATGTTAGGGGGTCTGTAACTCTCCTCATTGCCCCCTTTCCTTGTTTTCACTCTTTTTTTTCAGAGTGAAATACACAAAATGGCGGCCGCCGCTTCCTGGTTTCGGCCGATTCGAATGTTTACTAAGATCTAAGAGCCAATCAGAATCGCGCTCGCGCACGCCACCGTACGCTTACCGTAAGCGTACGGTAAGCGTACCGTAAGCGGGCTCAGATATATATATTGATTTAAAGGCTATTTTCTCAGAATCTACTGAACAGATTTACACCAAACCTACACAAGGCACTTCCTTGACCTAGGGACTACCTCTCTGCCAAATTTTGAGTAATTCTGTTCAGCCGTTCGGGCTGTAGCTCGTTCTAAAGGTCCTATGGAAAAATGCATGGGAAAAACGCGTTTTGGGACCCCCCTTTTATCTCAGCCCCCGCTTGACGGATCCCCCCGAGACTTTCAGGGTAGGAGCGGAGCGTAGCGCCCCACCTATTTTGAGAAATTCGCGAGGATTCGTCGACCGGCGCCAAAGGTATTCAAAATAGAATGTTGAGGTTTTCCTATGGAAACGTGGTCCTAACTATAACTACCTACTGGCGACCGCCAGTAGGTAATATATGTGTGTGTATATATATATATATATATATTCACTGAAAAAACCATAGGTTTCACACACGTTATAGTTAGGAATTAGCATTTAAAAAACCTTAGAAATTCAGTGAAAAAACCATAGGTTTCACACACGTTATAGTTAGGAATTAGCATTTAAAAAACCTTAGAAATTCAGTGAAAAAACCATAGGTTTCACACATGTTATAGTTAGCTGGACATTTTACTCGTAAAAAACCAATGAAATTGCCCCGTTATAGTTAGTTCAGCTAACTATAACTCGCGCGCCCGCAATGCACTGCTGATGACGTCACATATTACATCACTCATGACATGGTCAGTGACATCACTCATGACATCACTGATGACATCTCAAATGACATCACTGATGACATCACTGATGACATCATCCAGTGAATGTGTGTTTTTCTGAAAATTAAATATGTTTTATATATGTATATCTCAAGGTCAATGGAAGAATAAATGGGTATATAAGTGTCTAAATGGATGCTTTGTTTTTGAAAAATTTATTGTGTTACTGACTGATTAAGTGTATCATAGTGAATACATGGCTTACTGAGTAATGTTTAAATATGAAAATATCTGTATCAGTCTCTCACTTTGTGTATAAGTGGCTGCATGGGTTGGTGAGTAGCTTCATGGGTGTCTATATAGGTTATTAGTTGTTTTTTTGAGTATCAGTCTGAGTGTCTGTATGGTTCGGTGGGGGGTATTATGTAGTGCATAGGTGCATGAATGAGTGATTCACTCTTTGTATGTGTTGAAGACAGCATGTGTGCAGGACTGTATGGGTGGATGAGTGTGTGAATGGTTGTGTTAGTGAGTGAATGACTGTCTCACTAGTGTCTTTATGAGTAACTACATATGTTTTAAACTAGTATATGTGACTATTGGTTTATATATGTGAGTATATGTGAGAGGGAGAGATTGAAAGAGTTCCTGTATGAATAAGTATGTGTTTCTATAAGTGATTGTTTAAAAGACTAAGTATGTGTAAGTTTCCGTAGAAGTAAGTATGGTGGTGTGTGTATTACTGTATATGCAAGTAAATGTATGTTTGATTCCTTATTAGCATGAGTGACTATGTGTGTGAGTAACTCTATGGATGAGTGGCATTGTGTAACAGGATGTATAGATGTATGAGTACATATGATGACTGAGTACATGTATGAGTGACTGTATAGGACTGTTGGTGAATGAGTGGATGTGTATGTGGATCTTAGAATTACTGAAGAGGTTGTTGTAACTGGTATTGGTATGTCCATTGTTTTGAAATTTTTAGTCTCTATTTTTGAATGTGTGTATCAAAGCTTATATTAAGGTGAGAGGAGGTCTGCCACTCTATCACAAGGATGATGTCAACAGTGATGTCATCAGTGATGTCATTTGAGATGTCATCAGTGATGTCATGAGTGATGTCACTGACCATGTCATGAGTGATGTAATATGTGACGTCATCAGCAGTGCATTGCGGGCGCGCGAGTTATAGTTAGCTGAACTAACTATAACGGGGCAATTTCATTGGTTTTTTACGAGTAAAATGTCCAGCTAACTATAACATGTGTGAAACCTATGGTTTTTTCACTGAATTTCTAAGGTTTTTTAAATGCTAATTCCTAACTATAACGTGTGTGAAACCTATGGTTTTTTCACTGAATTTCTAAGGTTTTTTAAATGCTAATTCCTAACTATAACGTGTGTGAAACCTATGGTTTTTTCAGTGAATTTCTAAGGTTTTTTAAATGCTAATTCCTAACTATAACGTGTGTGAAACCCATGTTTTTTTCAGTGAATTTGCAAGGTTTTTTAAATGCTATTTTTTTTTTTTTTCTTCATTTTTTTCAAACATATTTTTAATTTAATTTTCTTACCTTTTATAAAGACTATGCTTAATTTTTTAAAATCATTAAATATTTATTTTATATAAATTTTTTAAAATAAACAAGTAAAATTTATTTCCAGATTTTTTTTTTTTTTTTTTTTTTTTTTTTATAGTACGCGTACCGTAAGCTCACGGTAAGCGTACGGTTTACGCAACGTCCGTAATCTATCTACGCTGCTTGCGTATAGTTACGTACTTTGCGTAGCCGCGCGTACTGCGCGTGGGACGCGTGCGCGCTTACGCAACACGCGCACGTTACGCGGAAGTGCCGGGAAATGACTGTTATGCGCATGCGCGCAAGCGCGTGTCTTTTTTACGCGCACGCGTACTTTTTGCCGTAAGCGTACCGTAAGCGTACCGTAAGCGTACGGTAGGTCATGTGATCTTGAAACACAACTTTTGATTGGTTGAAACTACTTTCAGTTCTAGAACTCTCCTACACCACACCCATTCCCCTCATTTCTGCTTGTGATCCCTTGGGAGAAGGAGCTGGTTTGTCTTTGGGATACGATGGCAGAACAGCAGAGCTCTTCTGAGAGTGAGGCTAGCACCAGCAGCACTGTCTTGAGGCAGAGAGCGAGGAAAGTAAAGCCTTCTTACGTTTGGGAGTATTTTACTTTTCCAGAAGGCCAGCAAAAGGTGAATGCACCCTTAGTTACTTGCAAGCTGTGTAAGCGTGTACTTTCTAGAGGTAATCCTAACAGGAAGTATTCCTTTGGGAATCACACCATGAAGAGACACCTCCAGGAAGTACACAGAAGGACACATGGTCATCTTTTTGGAGGTAACTCTTCAGAAAGACGAGCCAGTACATCCACAGCAGCTCAGCCTGGACCATCATCTGCAGGGCAGACTCCTTCTTCTGCAGGTCAGGTGAGCCCTTCATCTGTGGGGGGAGAATCTCCTTTTGCTGGCCCTCTGGAAATTAACCCTCGGTTTGCGAGGGTTGAAGTACGGTGCGCCACTTGTCACGATCTAATTACTTATAGGGAGACCAGTGTTTCCCTGGTGAACAGTAAAATAGATCAGCACACTTGTCGTACCGTCTAATATTCCCAATCTTTCTTTCCTCTGTCCCTGCATGAACACAACGGTTCTTTTAAGAGCCAACCTTATCTTTCATCTTTTTTTTTCTTTTTTTTTAAAAACTTTTTTTTTTTTTTTTACCGTACGCGTACGGTAAGCGTACCTTTTTTTTATTTTTTTAAAAAAAACACTAAAAATCATTTATCTCATTACAAAGTCCTTGAGAGACTACAATTTTTATTTTTAACTTACCATACTCACTCAAAAAAATATTTATTCATTTGTTTTTTTTAAAAATAGTTTTTAAAATGGTTGTAGTTTCCGAAAATTTTCTATATCGATCTGAAAATAAAAAAAAAAGTATTAATATTTTTTATCCATTTTATAATACAATACACATATTTACATTTTTTAAAAAAAAATATTTTTGCCTTATTTTTGCTGTTTTCAGAATATATTGCATTTCACTATTAATTGTGAAAGCAATTGCATTCATCATTTTACAGCGGGCAAAAAAAATTAACAATCACAAAGATTGTATTAAAAAAGCCCAGAATGTCTTCTCACTTAAACTTATCATTACAGAAATGCATATTATTCTAAAAAAATATCATCTAAAAACAATACTTTTTTCTTTAAAATACCGTCTGATATGTTTGTTTCAGAAGTATAATCACAATATTATATCTCAAATAACTCCAAAATACATCTGATTTTATTTCCTTTAGGCCAAATAGTATTTTTTTTTTTTTTCCTGGAATAAATTTCCAAGGGAAAACCATTAAAATTCTAAAGTTTAATCTGTCCAGATCTCACCAATTCTCTGTAACATTTTGGTTCACGAAAATTTTTTGAATAATTTATTTAGTCCACAATAGAATTGCTTACTTTTCCACATGGCCAAATAGTAATTTTTTAAATCATTTTTGAAAAAATTTCCAATGGCAGTCCAATAGCATTCCATAAATTAAAATGTGCAGAAGTTACCGATTATCTCTAAATTATTGGTTTTTGAAAATTGCATTAAAATTTAAAAAAGTCACAATTGGTTATCTTTCCTTTAGGCCAAATGATAATTTTAAAAATCTTTTTTCTACAAAATTGCAATGGTAATCCAGTAAAATGGTAAAATTATTTTGTCCAGATCTTGCCAAATCTCTCTAAAATTTAGGTTTCAGGAAGATTAGATAGGAATTTGCTAAATCAAAAAGCAAACGTTGTTTGAAAATCAATTTGGAATCATTACACAGTGTCCAGCCTTTTTCACATTTTAGATAAACTGTGTAATGTCCAGAAGTAACAGTAGGTCCATCATGGAAAATTATTGCAACAGTTACAAAAGTTTTTCCTGAAATTGATAATTGCTGTCCTGTAAACTTCTTTATTAAAGTATCCAATTTTGATCCATCAGCTCTACATCGTTGCATCATTAAAATTACATACTGTCCGTATTCCCTTAAAATTAATGTTGAAAACATGTCAGAATTACACTCACCACATTTCATGCTATGATTAGCATCTTTAACTAATTTTGCAAAAGTGACTGTTTTACTCTCTGGCAATGTCAAATAAATAAACCTTTCATTATCAACAATAGAGCCACATATATTATAACAATTATCACAACTATGTTCCCATTTATAAGAGAGACCAAAAAAAATGTCAATGGGAACTCCTTCTTCCACTACCTGAAGAAAATACATCAAAAATTCGTGTGCATCTTGCTGTTCATTTTGAGAAAACTGTGTTCGTCCTGAACATACATCTAAAAGTTTTCTAATTTCAGTAGCACTTTCTATTTGAGTTTTATCTTTACTCAGCTTTTGAAAAAGGAGACTGAGCTCTGAACAGAATCTTTTTCCCTGATTTACTATTATCTGCTCTTGCAAACTTTCCAGATAAAATGCAACATTCAGCACTACATTAGCGTAGCAGTTGACACCAGAGCTATTTTCAAAATGACATCCTACAACCTGTTCTTCATTTTCCTTATTCTTTTTGCTTGCAATTACATCACTCCTCTTTTTTTTCCTCTTCTCTACATCTTCATTACAGATATTCTCATTTCTCCTTTTACGAGAAACTACACGTTTCTCCAACACAGGATACTGACCTAAATGAGGAGCATAGCTTCTTCTTAATCTATTATACTCCTTTACACAGTTTGTATCAGCACTAACTTTTGAGTCATCAAAGTCTATCATGAATAAACCTGATAATGTTTTGACTCGTGACAAAGCTACATATGCCATACCTTCTTTGAACACAGTTGAACCAATGTTCACAAATGCACAATCTACAGTCAATCCTTGAGACTTGTGGATAGTTACAGCATATGCTAGTGAAAACGGAAACTGCTTCCTACGTACATATAAGTCTTTCACAAGCATGAAACGAACTGAACAACGACAAATGTCTTTAACTTCCTCTATCTGATCAAATTTTATCTGTAAACATTCAATTCCTTCTTTTTTCTGATAATTAATAAAACCCACAACTCTTCCCATCGCTCCATTCACTAAGCCTTTCTCAACATCCAAATTTCTCCTTAAAAACACTCTACAGTTCATGCAAACATAAAGATTTTTTTCTAATCCTGCTGTTTTGGAGATGTTCTTCTCTAGTGAGTCCAATTTATTTTTCAGTTTGCCTGTTACTGTGACTGTAATTCTTCCATCCTCAATTTTGTCCACTGCTTCCAATTTCCTGATGTCTTCCTTTTCCAATTTCAAAAGCTCCTCATTAAATATTGAGCATTCACGTAGAGTTGGCATTAAGCAGATGACACTTTTGTTTTCTGCAATATTCTTGTATATTTTCTCTGCAACTATTTCTTCCTTTGGAAATAAATTATGTAGCAGCCGACTCTGTAATGCTTTTTTCCCAACATCTGTGAGTAGTCCAATCCTGATATCTTTCAGAATACTTCCATATTCTTCATCGTTTGCTTGCCTCATATTAGTTGTAAGTTCCTTGTACTCAAAGAAGGACCAAATATTTGTATTTCCAATGCTTCCCAATGACTTCTTCGTGTCTTCATGTGTCACAGTATTAAACACTGGTTGTCCTTTAACTGGAGTAAGTTGCAAAAGATCCCCAAAAACTATGACGTGTTTTCCACCAAATAACACGTCATAGTCTGTCTTCAAAATTTGCTGCATTCTTAAATGCACAAAGGCAAGCATTAAGTTTGATACCATGCTCACCTCATCAATAATGAGAACTTGCATCTTCTTCAATACTCGTGAAACTTCCAAGGATGCTTCTCCAGTTAGCTTGTTGAATTGTATTTTGTTCTCATGCTCCACTGGTAACATTAGCAAACGATGTAAGGTGATTCCTTTTATGTTATATGCTGCTAACCCAGTTGGAGCAGTAACCACACAAGACAAAGTAGAATCCGTTTTTTGCTTTAGGTAGCTTCTGATGACTTTAATTAGGAAACTTTTTCCAGTGCCAGCTTGTCCGCTTACATACATCCTGATTGGATGAAATGATGTGCATGAGCACTCTTTTTTGATATGTAGAAATCCGTGATCAATTTTGTTTCTGATCTCTTCATAAATTTGTTGCTGCTCTTGATTCAGTTGTCTTTCCAAATTTTCTAAGTCTATAAATTCTTCTTGAGCTAGATTCATAGCCGTTTCCACTTCATTCATGGCTATTGATGCTTCATTTTCAACGATTGGTTGTCCTAGGGGATCTTGACTGTGTGTTCCTGAACTTTGGCTGTCCTGAGAACTGTCTCTAGCTATTTCTGCTGCAATTGTAGTTTCCTGTTCAATTTCTTCATTTAACATTTGCAGATAAGTTGAGAATGTACTGCATTGTATGCTGTCTTTGCAAGCATTAAAAGAATCTTCATAGCTCTGGAATTCTCCCAGTAGTTCATCCTCTGTACGCCATGGTTTAAACAACTGTAAAAGAGCCAAGTAGTAAAATTCTTTCTTGTCGGTAGTGTCGCAACTCAGCTTCCGGTGATTTATCAAACTTCCTTTGGTTTGCTTCACCAAACATCCTTCTTCACCAACAACTTTATATTTTCCACTGTTGATGTCTTCTGCAGCTTTCCGTGAATAAATGTAGTTCTGCAGCACTTCATAGAGACACATGTTCTCCAGATGATGACTTCTCTTGGGATAATATGTGTCCAACATGTTTGTTTTCAATATGTCTGTACTTTCTGGGTCATTCTCGGCCAAATATTCAATTTCTCCAACAGATTTCAGTACCCGATTTCTCATTGCTGCAAGGCCTAAACTTGCCCAAATTATTCTTCTTGACTTCGAGTAGAGACTTGCAGAAGATAACCTATCTGAACATTCGTAGGATCCAATTTCTCGATGCGATAACATCTTCAAACTAAAACTGTACAGCTTCTTACTGACAGTCTTCTCGTGAGAAATCTCTTCCCACATTTCCTTCAATTCTGTTTTTTCTGATTTCGTAATGTAAGACGTTACATATCGAGCAACAGCAATGGAATTGTCAGCAACATACTGTATATCCATGTTAGCGTTCCACATGGATAAAATGACTGGGTTGTAGTCATTTATATTTTTTGATTCTTCTTTTCTTTTAAGGTTGTAGGTATTCTTAGGTGATTTTCTTGTGATAGTATGTCTCACAGCTGACATAAAACTGTTGACTCTTCCATTTGTAAGAACAGGTCTAGGAAATCCAAATCGACATTTAGTGTAGTATTTTTCTTTGCTCTTGTATTTCCGTCGACAGTATTTTCCACACCGATGACTTTGGAAACGTAGAACTTGCTCCTTTAACTTGTTCTCTTCTGTGTTTTTAGGTATAGCACATGTTGCATATTCTTCAATGTAAGATAACACTGCTTCATCAGTATCTGTTCCAAACTTTGGGGCATCCTTGATCCACAGCAGCATATGAATATGAGGAGCACCTCTTGCCTGGTACTCTTTTCTCCAAAAGAAATCCACTACTTCTCCAAGGGGTGGATTTTTTTTATTGCAGATGAAGGACATCATAGCCTCAAATCTATGATTGAAATATCTGCAAACATTAACCGGATCCAATGAGCACAGTTCTCCTGCTGTCTTGTATTCGATGTTTTCAATGTTTGAATTGGCCTCTCGTAGAAAATCCAGTAAATCATCCCAAGCGTACTCGGCGCAGCTTAGGGTAAGGAACCATGTTGGTGTTCCTAAGTTGCGTAACATGCATTTTAGTTCACCATGGCGTCGGTACCAATATTCATTTGTCCCACGCTGACAAGCCATCAGATTGATCAGTTGTGTTTCCAAATGATCATCTCGGTGCTGCACTTTCTCCATAAAATCCTTAGCAGACACATTTTGTAAATGTACTCCACTTTTTAAAATGTGATTTACTGCATAAGACAGTGCAGACAAGTCGCTTTCAAATAAAAGATGGAACAAATAAGGGATACTTTGTCGAAATCTGGGATCTTCAGCATATAGTCTTGTAGTCCGATACTCAGAAGCTGGAATCTGTTCCGGACGTTCATCGTATCGTCCTCCTTTTCCTTTAGGAAACAGCTGGGGAAAACATCGAGCTTCCAAGCTCTCCTCCCATACACTCACAGGATTTCCTTTTGCTTTCTTCATCTGAAAGAGATCAATATTGTCTCCCATAACTTCTTTCGAATGGAGAGGATGTATGCTAAAATGTTCATAAATTTCTTCTTCCTTTGACTTGTCCACTTTTTCAATTTGTCCAGTTGGTGTTTCTGTGTCTCCTTGTAAATCTTCTTCTTCTTCTTCTTCTTCTATATAAATTGATTCATACCATTTGTTATTTTTTTTCAAATACAAATTTGCTCTTTGTACTTTCCGCACATCTACCAGCTCCTGCCAAATCTTCTTATTCTTTGTAGGGACACCATTAACCAGAATAATTAATGGTTCAGTTTCCAAAGTATCTGCATCAATAGTTTCCATATTTTTTTTCAAATCCAAGGGCAAATACACCACTCTACCTTTTAAACCTCTCAGTAAATCTGAAGGAGGTAATTTACCAGTTTTGGGCTCCATACGTACTATGGTCTGGAACGGATGAACACATTGAATGAGTATAGACTCATATGTATTTAATTCAGAAAGTTCAGCAGGAATAGCATCCAATTCTAAATTATTATGTACAGCTCTGGTCGGCATTCTATTTTCCTCTAACTTGTTGTAGCAGTATTTGCAAATACGCTGATCTTCACCCAATTCAAAACAATTTTCAAGAAATATATATGTGGCAAAATCCATCCACTTATAATTATCTTCATTTTCACTCTTTCTGTAGAGATCAACATTCCTAGTTTGTTTTCTATAATGAGTTCTGCGGCAACAAATACAAGTAACATTTGGTCTTTCATTAGAGACTATTGCAAATTTTGTTATGTGATCATTAAATGTGTTACTTACAGAGGGTTCTACATTCTCTTCCACTTCTGCCTCATTTATTGTGTCCTTCTCTGCACTGTTTTGTTCAGGACCAAAGTAACAAAACTGAATTTCATCAACAACCTTCTCTACATCTGATACCGTTCCTCGGAACAGAGCCCTATTCAATTCATTTAACTTTATTGCTGGACTTTTGGCAAAATACAACCGTCTCACAAACTTTCTTATTTCAGTATGATGAACAGCCAGCATCCTAAAATGATGGAAAACACTATTGCACACTTTTCTAGATAGACAAGCAAGAGAATGACCCTGCAAACCAGTATTCTCTCTCACTCTGCATGGATCCAGACTTTGAAGCACCTTAATCTTTTGTTTTACACTTTTTTTACTATATTCTCTTAGAAACTCTCGAAATCTGTCAATAGATTCCTGACGCACAGTGCAAATACTACTACAATTCCAAGTGTACACTGGGGCTTTAGGACGTCTCCCCATTGCCTCATCTGCCATCACTTGTACCTCATCTCTTGGAACCATTATCTCCTTCTCCATTATGCAACCGTTTTTTACTTCGTATGAACGACCTCTGGTGTCAACTGCATGCAGCAAACTATTGCTTTGAAAATAGCTTTCTTCATTAAAAAAAGGTTCACTACTTGAACTATGCATCCACTTTCCTAAAAACACTTTACAAAAGTTTGTTCTGTTCACTACTCTTTTGCTTTGTGATTTCAGTACATTAACCATTTTATCTAATGTACGCATCCTATTCAAAATTAATATGAATAGTTTCCTTTTTAATTCTAATGCTTTTGCTGCAATGGCTTCAATTTCTTTTTTTCTCTTATAATATTTAGCCTTCTGCTTATATTTCTTTATATCCTTTATCAAATTGGACATAACTCTTCTCTGAAACATTTTTCTACGTATCTCTTTAAATGCTGTTTTTCTGTTTATGTTAAACTTTTCAATTGCAGAAGGTATATTTGCATTAACTAAATCCTCAATTTTTTGCTGTTCTGTAGGTTTTGTTACATTTTTCCGAGAACAGACATTTTGTACATTTTTGTTTGTTTTCAATATTTTGTTTAGGAATTGTCTTTTTTGCTTACCAGAAGATTTTTTCTTTTTCCCAACATCAGCATCTTCTACTAACTTTGGTCCTCCAGTTGTCCTCAAATATAGTTTTTTTTTTTAGAGTTTTTTGAACTCGAGATTTTGTAGGCATCTTAAATTTTGTTCACTGTTCTTCAGCAATACCTGAAAAAAACTAAAAAAAAAATCCTTTATTGTATTTAAATATATTACTACATTTCTTTTCACAATAGTCACAAAACGTAATTTCTTTGCCATTTTCAATGCACACAAACTGCTCTTTTTTTAAAATTTATTTAAATGCACATGTCCAAGCTTTTTTTTTTTTTCAGATCACCACCGTGTGTATTCTCTGTGACTGCCTACACTCCAGCAGGGGCCACCAGCCTTAGTGATGCTGAATGTATTTGCATTACAGACTTAAACCTGAAAACCCCACTCGCTTCTAATTACTGTGCATGACTATACATGGCAAGCACATGGGTGTGTGCTAAGCCTCTGCTTCTTCCCCCAAAAATTCGCTCCTCTTTTCCATCTACTGCAACTGTGAAATCACCAGAGCAAGACGCAATAAATTTCTGCCTATAATTCTTCTATGCACACAGAGTCATGTTTTCACATTAGTGCCAAAACGAAATTTCTTTGCCAATTTGAAAGCACACTTACTGCTCTTTTTTTTTCGGGCCAAGTGAAAATCTCTTTTTACACTTTGAAATCACTTTTACAGACTGACACATTCTGAAACCTTTTTTTTTAAATTTATTTAAATGCACATGTCCAAGCTGTTTTTTTTTCAGACCACCACCGTGTGTATTCTCTGTGACTGCCTACACTCCAGCAGGAGCAACCAGCCTTAGTGATGCTGAATGTATTTGCATTACAGACTTAAACCTGAAAACCCCACTCGCTTCTAATTACTGTGCATGACTATACATGGCAAGCACATGGGTGTGTGCTAAGCCTCTGCTTCTTCCCCCAAAAATTCGCTCCTCTTTTCCATCTACTGCAACTGTGAAATCACCAGAGCAAGACGCAATACATTTCTGCCTATAATTCTTCTATGCACACAGAGTCATGTTTTCACATAAGTGCCAAAACGAAATTTCTATGCCAATTTGAAAGCACACTTACTGCTCTTTTTTTTTTGGGCCAAGTGAAAATCTCTTTTTACACTTTGAAATCACTTTTACAGACTGACACATTCTGAAACCTTTTTTTTAAATTTATTTAAATGCACATGTCCAAGCTGTTTTTTTTTCAGACCACCACCGTGTGTATTCTCTGTGACTGCCTACACTCCAGCAGGGGCAACCAGCCTTAGTGATGCTGAATGTATTTGCATTACAGACTTAAACCTGAAAACCCCACTCGCTTCTAATTACTGTGCATGACTATACATGGCAAGCACATGGGTGTGTGCTAAGCCTCTGCTTCTTCCCCCAAAAATTCGCTCCTCTTTTCCATCTACTGCAACTGTGAAATCACCAGAGCAAGACGCAATACATTTCTGCCTATAATTCTTCTATGCACACAGAGTCATGTTTTCACATAAGTGCCAAAACGAAATTTCTTTGCCAATTTGAAAGCACACTTACTGCTCCTTTTTTTTTCGGGCCAAGTGAAAATCTCTTTTTACACTTTGAAATCACTTTTACAGACTGACACATTCTGAAACCTTTTTTTTAAAATTTATTTAAATGCACATGTCGAAGCTGTTTTTTTTTCAGACCACCACCGTGTGTATTCTCTGTGACTGCCTACACTCCAGCAGGGGCAACCAGCCTTAGTGATGCTGAATGTATTTGCATTACAGACTTAAACCTGAAAACCCCACTCGCTTCTAATTACTGTGCATGACTATACATGGCAAGCACATGGGTGTGTGCTAAGCCTCTGCTTCTTCCCCCAAAAATTCGCTCCTCTTTTCCATCTACTGCAACTGTGAAATCACCAGAGCAAGACGCAATACATTTCTGCCTATAATTCTTCTATGCACACAGAGTCATGTTTTCACATTAGTGCCAAAACGAAATTTCTTTGCCAAATTGAAAGCACACTTACTGCTCTTTTTTTTTTGGGCCAAGTAAAAATCTCTTTTTACACTTTGAAATCACTTTTACAGACTGACACATTCTGAAACCTTTTTTTTTAAATTTATTTAAATGCACATGTCCAAGCTGTTTTTTTTTCAGACCACCACCGTGTGTATTCTCTGTGACTGCCTACACTCCAGCAGGAGCAACCAGCCTTAGTGATGCTGAATGTATTTGCATTACAGACTTAAACCTGAAAACCCCACTCGCTTCTAATTACTGTGCATGACTATACATGGCAAGCACATGGGTGTGTGCTAAGCCTCTGCTTCTTCCCCCAAAAATTCGCTCCTCTTTTCCATCTACTGCAACTGTGAAATCACCAGAGCAAGACGCAATACATTTCTGCCTATAATTCTTCTATGGACACAGAGTCATGTTTTCACATTAGTGCCAAAACGAAATTTCTTTGCCAAATTGAAAGCACACTTACTGCTCCTTTTTTTTTCGGGCCAAGTGAAAATCTCTTTTTACACTTTGAAATCACTTTTACAGACTGACACATTCTGAAACCTTTTTTTTAAATTTATTTAAATGCACATGTCCAAGCTGTTTTTTTTTCAGACCACCACCGTGTGTATTCTCTGTGACTGCCTACACTCCAGCAGGGGCAACCAGCCTTAGTGATGCTGAATGTATTTGCATTACAGACTTAAACCTGAAAACCCCACTCGCTTCTAATTACTGTGCATGACTATACATGGCAAGCACATGGGTGTGTGCTAAGCCTCTGCTTCTTCCCCCAAAAATTCGCTCCTCTTTTCCATCTACTGCAACTGTGAAATCACCAGAGCAAGACGCAATAAATTTCTGCCTATAATTCTTCTATGCACACAGAGTCATGTTTTCACATAAGTGCCAAAACGAAATTTCTTTGCCAATTTGAAAGCACACTTACTGCTCCTTTTTTTTTCGGGCCAAGTGAAAATCTCTTTTTACACTTTGAAATCACTTTTACAGACTGACACATTCTGAAACCTTTTTTTTAAATTTATTTAAATGCACATGTCCAAGCTGTTTTTTTTTCAGACCACCACCGTGTGTATTCTCTGTGACTGCCTACACTCCAGCAGGGGCAACCAGCCTTAGTGATGCTGAATGTATTTGCATTACAGACTTAAACCTGAAAACCCCACCCGCTTCTAATTACTGTGCATGACTATACATGGCAAGCACATGGGTGTGTGCTAAGCCTCTGCTTCTTCCCCCAAAAATTCGCTCCTCTTTTCCATCTACTGCAACTGTGAAATCACCAGAGCAAGACGCAATAAATTTCTGCCTATAATTCTTCTATGCACACAGAGTCATGTTTTCACATAAGTGCCAAAACGAAATTTCTTTGCCAATTTGAAAGCACACTTACTGCTCCTTTTTTTTTCGGGCCAAGTGAAAATCTCTTTTTACACTTTGAAATCACTTTTACAGACTGACACATTCTGAAACCTTTTTTTTAAATTTATTTAAATGCACATGTCCAAGCTGTTTTTTTTTCAGACCACCACCGTGTGTATTCTCTGTGACTGCCTACACTCCAGCAGGGGCAACCATCCTTAGTGATGCTGAATGTATTTGCATTACAGACTTAAACCTGAAAACCCCACCCGCTTCTAATTACTGTGCATGACTATACATGGCAAGCACATGGGTGTGTGCTAAGCCTCTGCTTCTTCCCCCAAAAATTCGCTCCTCTTTTCCATCTACTGCAACTGTGAAATCACCAGAGCAAGACGCAATACATTTCTGCCTATAATTCTTCTATGCACACAGAGTCATGTTTTCACATAAGTGCCAAAACGAAATTTCTTTGCCAATTTGAAAGCACACTTACTGCTCTTTTTTTTTCGGGCCAAGTGAAAATCTCTTTTACAGACTGACACATTATGAATCCACCATGTGTAACTACAACAAAAACAATTCCCATTTCTATTATTCATTTCTTAAGTTACCACATACATCCCCTCTCAAACTGTAAACTCACCTTTAAATTTAGTTAGTTGTGAAAGAAATGTGTCACTCAAACAGCAGATTATCAGAGCCAGGATCTCTGTTCTGTACACCTCTCTCCTCTCAGCAGAACCAGATAATGGCAAACTTTCCCTCTATTTTTCCACACATATACATGTAAGTTTCAAATCTCAGTGCTTCCCCCTTTTTTTCAAATGTAATGACACATTTCTATTGGTTGAAAACCAACCCTTTTCCAAAAGTACCCTGCCCCCAACTTGACTTCTGCCTAGTACCCTTCCCCCAACTTGACTTCTGCCTGCTACCATAGCAACAGCTCATGGAACACTGCTGTGTGCAGTTAGGTCAGAAGTTCGACACACAATGTTTCAATTCCACAGAGCAAGAGTGCTTGACTTTTCAAACCTAACTGCAAATCCATAGTACTGTTCTTTGGTTACACATTTTTTTGTACCAATACAAAACATGCTTCTATTAATTTTCACATACAGCCTATTTTTTATTCTAGAATGGTATGAAACAGCCAATCAGTTCTTTTTGTTTTGTAAAAAATATGTATGCCTCCATTTCCAAACTGTCTTTATTTTCATATTGCCATTCTACTGAAAGACACCTCCTGAGTGCATCCAGTTCTCCTTTGAAGATGTTCACAGTGTGGATTGTAGGGCACAGCTATGTCTTCTGGAGTGAAAAGTTTGCAGAGAAAACAGATATGGTGAGAGACCTTGCTTTGCCAAATGTAGACATTAAATGGATTGGTCAGAGAGGGTTAAAGTGGCACCAATTGATGCCATTGGTGAAATCCTTCATGCAAATCCAACACCCTGACCTCATAATAGTGCACTGTGGTGGCAATGACCTAGGCACTTTGACTGGGGTAGGTCTGGAAATGCTTATGAAGGACACCTTTGCACAACTGTTTACACTTTTCCCTAAAACTGCCTTTGTGTTTTCCAACATATGCCAAAGGCAAAAATGGAACTGGTCCAATCATTTCTGTCCACAGATTGACAAAGCAAGAAAGCACGTCAACAAATCTGTTTCTGCTTTCCTCCGTGACTATGGTATGGGTGCCATTTACCACAACAACTTGCGTTACGACATGCAAGACATTTATAGAGGAGATGGTGTGCACTTCAATGATGAAGGGAACAGAGTCTTCCTCTTGAACCTTAGACTCTGCATCGGTACTTACTTGTAAGTACCACTAAAAAAATGACTCCATAAACACAACAGCTCTTTTTAGAGCTCCCTAATTTCTAAACTCTTAAATCTGATTTTCATTTATTTATTTTTATTTTTTTTACCGTACGCTTACCGTGAGCTTACCGTACGCGTACCCCGTGATTTTTTTTAAAATCAATAAATGTTTTTTTTGTACTTTTCTGTCCTTCTTTGACCCCCTTACAATTGTTAGGGGGTCTGTAACTCTCCTCATTGCCCCCTTACTTTGTTTTCACTCTTTTTTTTCAGAGTGAAATACACAAAATGGCGGCCGCCGCTTCCTGGTTTCGGCCGATTCGAATGTTTACTAAGATCTAAGAGCCAATCAGAATCGCGCTCGCGCACGCCACCGTACGCTTACCGTAAGCGTACGGTAAGCGTACCGTAAGCGGGCTCAGATATATATATTGATTTAAAGGCTATTTTCTCAGAATCTACTGAACAGATTTACACCAAACCTACAAAAGGCACTTCCTTGACCTGAGGACTACCTCTCTGCCAAATTTTGAGTAATTCTGTTCAGCCGTTCGGGCTGTAGGTCGTTCTAAAGGTCCTATGGAAAAATGCATGGGAAAAACGCGTTTTGGGACCCCCCTTTTATCTCAGCCCCCGCTTGACGGATCCCCCCGAGACTTTCAGGGTAGGAGCGGAGCGTAGCGCCCCACCTATTTTGAGAAATTCGCGAGGATTCGTCGACCGGCGCCAAAGTTATTCAAAATAGAATGTTGAGGTTTTCCTATGGAAACGTGGTCCTAACTATAACTACCTACTGGCGACCGCCAGTAGGTAATGTGTGTATATATATGTGTGTGTGTATATATATATATATATGTGTGTGTATATATATTCACAGAAAAAACCATAGGTTTCAGGCACGTTATAGTTAGGAATTAGCATTTAAAAAACCTCAGAAATTCACTGAAAAAACCATAGGTTTCAGGGGTGTTATAGTTAGCTGGACTTTTCACTTGTACAAAACCATTGAAATTCCCCCGTTATAGTTAGTTCAGCTAACTATAACTCGCGCGCTCGCAATGCACTGCTGATGACGTCACATATTACATCACTCATGACATGGTCAGTGACATCACTCATGACATCACTGATGACATCTCAAATGACATCACTGATGACATCACTGATGACATCATCCAGTGAATGTGTGTTTTTCTGAAAATTAAATATGTTTTATATATATATATTTCAAGGTCGATGGAAGAATAAATGGGTATATAAGTGTCTAAATGGATGATTTGTTTTTGAAAAATTGATTGTGTAACTGACTGATTAAGTGTATCATAGTGAATACATGGCTTAGTGAGTAATGTTTAAATATGTAAATATCTGTATCAGTCTCTCACTTTGTGTATAAGTGGCTGCATGGGTTGGTGAGTAGCTACATGGGTGTCTATATAGGTTATTAGTTGTTTTTTTGAGTATCAGTCTGAGTGTCTGCATGGTTCGGTGGGGGGTATTACGTAGTGCATAGGTGCATGAATGAGTGACTCACTGTTTGTATGTGTTGAACACAGCATGTGTGCAGGACTGTATGGGTGGATGAGTGTGTGTATGGGTGTGTTAGTGAGTGAATGACTGTCTCAATAGTGTCTTTATGAGTAACTACATATGTTTTAAACTAGTATATGTGACTATTGGTGTATATATGTGAGTATATGTGAGAGTGAGAGATTGAAAGAGTTCCTGTATGAATAAGTATGTGTTTCTATAAGTGATTGTTTAAAAGACTAAGTATGTGTAAGTTTCCGTAGAAGTAAGTATGGTGGTGTGTGTATAACTGCATATGCAAGTAAATGTATGTTTGATTCTTTATTAGCATGAGTGACTATGTGTGTGAGTAACTCTATGGATGAGTGGCATTGTGTTACAGGATGTATAGGTGTATGAGTACATATGATGAGTGAGTACATGTATGAGTGACTGTATAGGACTGTTGGTGAATGAGTGGATGTGTATGTGGATCTTAGAATTACTGAAGAGGTTGTTGTAACTGGTATTGGTATGTCCATTGTTTTGAAAATTTTAGTCTCTATTTTTGAATGTGTGTATCAAAGGTTATATTAGGGTGAGAGGAGGTCTGCCACTCTATCACAAGGATGATGTCATCAGTGATGTCATCAGTGATGTCATTTGAGATGTCATCAGTGATGTCATGAGTGATGTAATATGTGACGTCATCAGCAGTGCATTGCGGGCGCGCGAGTTATAGTTAGCTGAACTAACTATAACGGGGGAATTTCAATGGTTTTGTACAAGTGAAAAGTCCAGCTAACTATAACACCCCTGAAACCTATGGTTTTTTCAGTGAATTTCTGAGGTTTTTTAAATGCTAATTCCTAACTATAACGTGCCTGAAACCTATGGTTTTTTCTGTGAATTTCAAAGGTTTTTTAAATGCTAATTTCTAACTATGCCTACAGAGATAGGACATGTGAAGAAAGAAGAAAAAATGCACAGAAAGAAACAAAAGAAGTGCAGAAAGAAGCAACAGAAGTCCTCAAATACGAAGATAAGTGCAGGAAGAAGGATAACGTGCAGAAAGAACAAAAAGAAGAGGAGAAAGAAGCCTTGTTGCAAAATCATCCTGTACCCTCAACTTTTTCAGACGGATACTGGTGGTAACTGAGTCTGACTAACCAGTCCTAGAGCCAGTGCTATGTTAAAAGACACTTAGAATACAGTGAAAACACCTACATACACTAGGGAACATTATGCGTTGGGGTCCCCCTGTGATTAGCATGACCTCCTCTGTAAGCCCCTAGTATATAATAGGGCATGGGGATTAAAACTACCTCTTAAAACAGGCCACAGGGCGTTTTTGCACACGTTAACTCAGGCCCCGTCCCCTCCATTCACCACTGTGTAAACACGCCCTGTGTCCATTTTTAGTTGGGAGATTAAGTTCATTTGAATCCTGAGGGTCCCTAGGGTCCAACTAGCCCACTAGGTACCTCCAGTAAGTGCCACAGAGCTGCGTTGCAGAGAGGTGTAAAAAGTGGCACGGCCTGGACCACCTCTCTGCAATGCAGCTCAGTGGCGCTTACTGGAAGCACTTGGTGGGCTAGTTAGCCCACAGGGGCCCTCAGTATTGAAGGGAAATTATATCCCCAATTTAAAACGTGCCATAATGCGTGTTTGCACACGTCACCTCAGGCCCCGTCCCCTCCATTCACCACTGTGTAAACGCGCCCTGTGGCTGTTCTAAGTTGAGAGATTAAGTCCCCTTGAATCCTAAGGGTCCCTAGGGTCAAACTAGACCACTAGGTACCTCCAGTAAGCGCCACAGAGCTGCGTTGCAGAGAGGTGTAAAAAGGGGCTTGGCCTCAGAACACCTGGCTGCAGCGCAGCTCCCTGGCGCATACTGGAGATGCCTGTTGGGGCGCGTTTGCAGAGTGCTGCACGGAGGGGGCATGGCCTCCGGCACGATGCCAGTCTTTTATTTATTTTAGTTTTTTAAGAAGGGGGGCTGTTTGGTTCCCCTTCTTATTCTAATTTATTGGCCCTGATGACCCCATCCCCCAGGGCCGGCCACTGTTTTTTATTATTTTTAAAAAATATATATTTATAGACACACCTAGGACATGCTGGACAAACCGTACGTACCTATCACCATGACGATTTGCGTGATATTCATTAAAAGGCGACTATGCATGCAATGAATCCACGTGGAATGTATTTACACCACTAGTGAAGCTCTGACATGTCTGATGCCCTACCGTGCCTAATCCTGGTAGACACCCTTGTCGTTTATTTATACAAACATGGGTAGCTATTGACGGGCACATTTAATACACATGCACACCAAGCCATTCAAAGGGGATTCGACAAAAATTCGACCAAAACTATGCAAGAAACCCCCCTCACGGTTAATAAAACACACATCCACTGCCGGATGTGTAATACTTTTTATTTTACTCTCTGGAAAGGGGACGAACATCACTTGAGAGTCACAGCGTGCTCCTGACAGAGCCCAATGCTGTGTTACACCCACCATTGCCTGCCGAGTGCCACACACCTCTGTGTTGTATTCCACTAGCTAGTGCATATGCTATGACACTCTCTAGCCCATGTGCACTGTAACACCACCCCGTGAATATGTCATGCCACACTTGTCTTCGCACGGGTTATATTGCCCCATCTAACGTGCCTTTCTCGATGCCTATGTTATAACGCACAGTGCTATGCCATACATATTACAATCTGGGATCCATATCTTTGTCACAGTGCATATGCAACGTTACACTCCCCAGCACATATTTTATATTACAACTTTAGAGACTAGTTAGGTTACACAACACTGCCCTGTGCATATTACACTCCAAGGCGCATATCGCATAGCACGCGCTAGTGCCTGTGCTATCTCGCGCTCTCCAATGAATTTGTCATTGCGCACAATGTATTGCATATTATATTTCACGCCCAGTTCATCTTATATCACACTTTTTGGTGCATAGTTTATACCATACACTATATCTAGTTTTCATTTTCAATCGTGCTCTCAGGACTATGTTCTATATAACACTGTGTTCACCTACCCTTTTCACGGGCATTACATTTTGCGATAGGGGGTGGAGGGTCAGGGGGTGTTTCTGCCAAGTGAGCCCGGAGTCACAGTCACAAACGTCCTCTTCTTCCTGAATAAAAGTGAGATTATGCTGCATACTTGTTCATATTTTAAGTAGTTCGCACAGACACAATGTTTTAAAAACAATAAAGTTCCTAATACCCGCCTTCTCTGAACAGTTAGCTTGCTGCCCCATCCCCTTCCTCCCTATCCTCTGTTGTGTGAATCCATGGACTAGCCTCCTCCCTCCTGCCATGCATGGTCTGATGTGCTGCCACTGCCCTCAATTTAGTATGATGTACCAGTCCACTCCTCCTGCCCTCCATTGCCCAATTCTATGCCCCATCATTGACCTCCTGCTTAAACTCTGTGCTTAGCTTGCTGCCCCTATTCTCCTTCCCCCTGCCCTCCGATGTCTTTGTGCATGCCCCTGCTCCATCCTTTTTGCCCACCATGTCCCATGGACCTGCCACTCCTATCTACTCTGAGTGTTCTGTTGAGCTGCCACTCCCCTCCCACCTGCCTAGCATTGTCAGATGACTGTAACCTGTCCCTGCCACCTCCACCCTGCCTGTCCACATGCCATGCCCCTATCCTCTTCCTCCTGTCCTACATGGTCCATTGTACTGCCACACCCTTCTGCCCTCCCTGGTCTGTTGTGCTGCAACTGCTCCTCATACCTGCCCCGTGTGGTCTGTTGTGAGGTCCCTTCCCCTGAACTTTCTTGTCTGTGCACAGGTCCTGACCCTCCCTTCTATCCTCCATCGTCCTTTGTGCATGCCCCTCCACCCTCCTTCTTGCCCATCATAGCCATTGTGCTGCCACTAACCCTCCCACTTGCCATGCATGGTCTTCTGTGCTGCCATGGCCCCGCCCACCTTCCCTGTGTGGTCAGTTAGCTGCCCCTGACCCCCTCCCACCTTCCCTCCATGGTCTGTGTGTATGCCATCACAGTCTCACTGTTGCTCTTCATGGTGTCTTGCTTCTAGTGCCCATCCTGCCTGACCTCCATGGCTATCTTGCTGCTCCTGCCCTGCCCCCTTGCCCCCAGCCCTACTCCCTCCCTCCTGGCTTGTCTGTTCCATTGTAATGCCCCTGATCCGTCCCTCCTGCCCTTTATGGTCTGTTATGCTGCAGCTTTCTCTCCTGTCTGTCCATTATGGTCAGCTAGCTACCATTGCCTCTTGCCCCTCTGTTCTCTGTTGTCCATGTGCATGGTCCTGTCCCCTCCCTCTTGCTTTCTATGGATTGTTGTGCTGCACTCCCGTCCTGCATGCCCTGTGTGGTGTATTGTGCTGCTGCAAACCCTGATGCCTGCCCTGCAGGGTCAGTTTGGTGCACCTCTCCATGTCCCTCCTGTCCTCTGTTATCCAAGTCCATGTCCCTATCCCATTTCCTTCCATGATCCAATGTACCATACTTGCGAACATTTTGAACTTGGTAAGAGGGAGATTTTGAAAAAAAACTGGGGTATTGATTTTCCCCTTTGAGTTACATTGAAAAAGAGGATATTGTAGACAGGAGACAGATCAAATAAAGCCCATTTGAGCTTAAAAACATTGGACGTTTCCTGGCTGAATCGGGTCTGTTGGCATGTATGGTTGTACTACCATTGCCTCTTCCTTCTGCCCACAATGGTCTATTACATTGCCACAGCCTTGAAGGAGGGTAGATTTTGTATCACAGGGGGCCCCTGGCCCGTTCTGTCCACACCTGAAGTATGAGACCCTTGTCCTTGCCCTGCCAGCTGCATTTGTAGGCCGTATTAAATTGACCAGCGGGTCCTGTGTTGCTATATAATTATCCTGAGACATCCTTACCACTCAGCCAGCATAAAACCCCTGTGTAGGCCCTTCTGTTCAATATGTAGGCCTCTTTGTTAAATTGACCATAGCTCTGCAATTTTAGTGTATAGCAGTCTGAAGGCAGGTCTGCGAGGCCTTCTGATCCAAACTAGTAGCCCCCACCCTACCCGAGTGCTCCGTGCTCGGTATCAAAGTTCAACATCCCCCTGAAGCTGTCGACATACAGTAGGCTGCATCCTGGACTGGTACTTGCTTCCTGGGCAGGTTTCCCGCTTTTAAGGAAGTGGCAACCGCAGAGCGTCAAGTTAGGAGAACTGAGGAGATTTTATACATGAGTATATTGAATTCCCGTACAATACCCATTATTTTCTGCTTGCTCTATGGAACTTACGATAAGCGATTGGCCTGAGAGACTGACCTTTTCACCCAGTCCATTGTCAGCATTAAGTGGGTAAATGACGAAATGTCTGGTAAAATCTGCAGACGAAGCTTTTGGGTAGCATACGTAGGTAGATGTAGCGTGCAAAGGAGCCCACAAAATGATATAAAAAGGGAGCACCCACAGATATCGACGGACTACCTCGCCGTCTGTATGTAGGTTAACAGGCAGTGCAGGTTTTCCCCAAGAGCTGGGAGCTCTTGTCTTCCTTTGCTTAAAATGTCTTGCTCTGCTTTGCTTGAAGTATCTTATTCTATTTTACCTATATGAAATGTCATGTTATGTTTAACCATTGTTCTCTTTACTTTTGCATTTAAAAGATTTTGTATTGTAATTGCAGGAATGCTTGCTCTAAGAGTAAACGTGAGTGTTCCTAGGTAACATTTTCCTTGGTGTAACTTGTTTCTCATGATGCATTTATAGATGTGTTTTCTCTCTCTCTCTGTCAGTACATTAATTGAGATACAGAGAATATTATGACAGCTGTATGATTATCTGGATTCTGTATTTTGTACTTTATGTCTCTATTCTGCGGTTTCTTTGAAGTTGCATCTTCTCATTAAACTGCCATTGTATTCTGCCTCCAATTCCATGTCTCATATGTCTGTTTTCTTCATTTTTGGAGCAAGCGTTCCTAGGCACCCCGGCTCAAATTAAGGTGCCCCTTTTGTCCCTGACTCACTCTCCTGCTCAGTTCTGTGGTGGCTCCCGGGGATCTGGGGACCGCCCCTAGCTTCCTTGACCCGTAATAGATCTTCCCTCCAACAGCCTCTCTTGCAAGTCCTGTATTGTTGGTTTGTTGCCCCTGCC
>NC_140579.1:602967252-602972252 GCF_964204655.1 Triturus cristatus | reverse complement strand
AATGCTGACAATGGACTGGGTGAAAAGGTCAGTCTCTCAGGCCAATCGCTTATCGTAAGTTCCATAGAGCAAGCAGAAAATAATGGGTATTCTACAGGAATTCAATATATTCATGTATAAAATCTCCTCAGTTCTCCTAACTTGACGCTCTGCGGTTGCCACTTCCTTAAAAGCGGGAAACCTGCCCAGGAAGCAAGTACCAGTCCAGGATGCAGCCTACTGTATGTCGACAGCTTCAGGGGGATGTTGAACTTTGATACCGAGCACGGAGCACTCGGGTAGGGTGGGGGCTACTAGTTTGGAGCAGAAGGCCTCGCAGACCTGCCTTCAGACTGCTATACACTAAAATTGCAGAGCTATGGTCAATTTAACAAAGAGGCCTACATATTGAACAGAAGGGCCTACACAGGGGTTTTATGCTGGCTGAGTGGTAAGGATGTCTCAGGATAATTATATAGCAACACAGGACCCGCTGGTCAATTTAATACGGCCTACAAATGCCGCTGGCAGGGCAAGGACAAGGGTCTCATACTTCAGGTGTGGACAGAACGGGCCAGGGGCCCCCTGTGATACAAAATCTACCCTCCTTCAAGGCTGTGGCAATGTAATAGACCATTGTGGGCAGAAGGAAGAGGCAATGGTAGTACAACCATACATGCCAACAGACCCGATACAGCCAGGAAACGTCCAATGTTTTTAAGCTCAAATGGGCTTTATTTGATCTGTCTCCTGTCTACAATATCCTCTTTTTCAATGTAACTCAAAGGGGAAAATCAATACCCCAGTTTTTTTTCAAAATCTCCCTCTTACCAAGTTCAAAATGTTCGCAAGTATGGTACATTGGATCATGAAAGGAAATTGGATAGGGACATGGACTTGGATAACAGAGGACAGGAGAGACATGGAGAGGTGCACCAAACTGACCCTGCAGGGCAGGCATCAGGGTTTGCAGCAGCACAATACACCACACAGGGCATGCAGGACGGGAGTGCAGCACAACAATCCATAGAAAGCAAGAGGGAGGGGACAGGACCATGCACATGGACAACAGAGAACAGAGGGGCAAGAGGCAATGGTAGCTAGCTGACCATAATGGACAGACAGGAGAGAAGGCTGCAGCATAACAGACCATAAAGGACAGGAGGGACGGATCAGGGGCATTACAATGGAACAGACAAGCCAGGAGGGAGGGAGTAGGGGTCTGCACATGTAAACAGAGGGCTGGGGGCAAGGGGGCAGGGCAGGAGCAGCAAGATAGCCATGGAGGTCAGGCAGGATGGGCACTAGAAGCAAGACACAACATGAAGAGCAACAGTGAGACTGTGATGGCATACACACAGACCATGGAGGGAAGGTGGGAGGGGGTCAGGGGCAGCTAACTGACCACACAGGGAAGGTGGGAGGGGCCATGGCAGCACAGAAGACCATGCATGGCAAGTGGGAGGGTTAGTGGCAGCACAATGGCTATGATGGGCAAGAAGGAGGGTGCAGGGGCATGCACAAAGGACGATGGAGGATAGAAGGGAGGGTCAGGACCTGTGCACAGACAAGAAAGTTCAGGGGAAGGGGCCTCACAACAGACCACACGGGGCAGGCAGGAGGAGCAGTTGCAGCACAACAGACCAGGGAGGGCAGAAGGGTGTGGCAGTACAATGGACCATGTAGGACAGGAGGAAGAGGATAGAGGCATGGCATGTGGACAGGCAGGGTGGAGGTGGCAGGGACAGGTTACAGTCATCTGACAATGCTAGGCAGGTGGGAGGGGAGTGGCAGCTCAACAGAACACTCAGAGTAGATAGGAGTGGCAGGTCCATGGGACATGGTGGGCAAAAAGGATGGAGCAGGGGCATGCACAAAGACATCGGAGGGCAGGGGGAAGGAGAATAGGGGCAGCAAGCTAAGCACAGAGTTTAAGCAGGAGGTCAATGATGGGGCATAGAATTGGGCAATGGAGGGCAGGAGGAGTGGACTGGTACATCATACTAAATTGAGGGCAGTGGCAGCACATCAGACCATGCATGGCAGGAGGGAGGAGGCTAGTCCATGGATTCACACAACAGAGGATAGGGAGGAGGGGGATGGGGCAGCAAGCTAACTGTTCAGAGAAGGCGGGTATTAGAAACTTTATTGTTTTTAAAACATTTTGTCTGTGCAAACTACTTAAAATATGAACAAGTATGCAGCATAATCTCACTTTTATTCAGGAAGAAGAAGACGTTAGTGACTGTGACTCCGGGCTCACTTGGCAAAAACACCCCCTGACCCTCCACCCCCTATCGCAAAATGTAATGCCCGTGAAAAGGGTAGGTGAACACAGTGTTATATAGAACATAGTCCTGAGAGCACGATTGAAAATGAAAACTAGATATAGTGTATGGTATAAACTATGCACCAAAAAGTGTGATATAAGATGAACCAGGCGTGAAATATAATATGCAATACATTGTGCGCAATGACAGATTCATTGGAGAGCGCGAGATAGCACAGGCACTAGCGCGTGCTATGCGATATGCGCCTTGGAGTGTAATATGCACAGGGCAGTGTTGTGTAACCTAACTAGTCTCTAAAGTTGTAATATAAAATATGTGCTGGGGAGTGTAACGTTGCATATGCACTGTGACAAAGATATGGATCCCAAATTGTAATATGTATGGCATAGCACTGTGCGTTATAACATAGGCATCGAGGAAGGCACGTTAGATGGGGCAATATAACCCGTGCGAAGACAAGTGTGGCATGACATTTTCACGGGGTGGTGTTACAGTGCACATGGGCTAGAGAGTGTCATAGCATATGCACTAGCTAGTGGAATACAATACAGAGGTGTGTGGCACTCGGCAGGCAATGGTGGGTGTAACACAGCATTGGGCTCTGTCAGGAGCGCGCTGTGACTCGCAAGTGATGTTCGTCCCCTTTCCAGAGAGTAAAATAAAAAGTATTACACATCCGGCAGTGGATGTGTGTTTTATTAACTGTGAGGGGGGTTTCTTGCATAGTTTTGGTCGAATTTTTGTCGAATCCCCTTTGAATGGCTTGGTGTGCATGTGTATTAAATGTGCCTGTCAATAGCTACCCATGTTTGTATAAATAAACGACAAGGGTGTCTACCGGGATTAGGCACGGTAGAGCATCAGACATGTCAGAGCTTCACTAGTGGTGTAAATACATTCCACGTGGATTAATTGCATGCATAGTCGCCTTTTAATGAATATCACGCAAATCGTCATGGTGATAGGTACGTACGGTTTGTCCAGCATGTCCTAGGTGTGTCTATAAATATATATTTTTTAAAAATAATAAAAAACAGTGGCCGGCCCTGGGGATTGGGGTCAAAAAAATATAATTAGGAGACAGGCCCTGGGGGATGGGGTCATCAGGGCCAATAAATTAGAATAAGAAGGGGAACCACACAGCCCCCCTTCTTAAAAAAATAAAATAAATAAAAGACTGGCATCGTCCCGGAGGCCATGCCCCCTCCATGCAGCACTCTGCAAACGCGCCCCCAACAGGCATCTCCAGTATGCGCCAGGGAGCTGCGCTGCAGACAGGTGTTCTGAGGCCAAGCCCCTTTTTACACCTCTCTGCAACGCAGCTCTGTGGCGCTTACTGGAGGTACCTAGTGGTCTAGTGTGACCCTAGGGACCCTTAGGATTCAAGGGGACTTAATCTCTCAACTTAGAACAGCCACAGGGCGCGTTTACACAGTGGTGAAGGGAGGGGACGGGGCCTGAGGTGACGTGTGCAAACACGCACCATGGCACGTTTTAAATTGGGGATATAATTTCCCTTCAATACTGAGGGCCCCTGGGGGCTAACTAGCCCACCAAGTGCTTCCAGTAAGCGCCACTGAGCTGCATTGCAGAGAGGTGGTCCAGGCCGTGCCACTTTTTACACCTCTCTGCAACGCAGCTCTGTGGCACTTACTGGAGGTACCTAGTGGGCTAGTTGGACCCTAGGGACCCTCAGGACTCAAATGAACTTAATCTCCCAACTAAAAACGGACACAGGGCGTGTTTACACAATGGTGAAAGGAGGGGACGGGGCCTGAGTTAACGTGTGCAAAAACGCCCTGTGGCCTGTTTTAAGAGGTAGTTTTAATCCCCATGCCCTATTATATACTAGGGGCTTATAGAGGAGGTAAGGCTAATCACAGGGGGACCCCAACGCATAATGTTCCCTAGTGTATGTAGGTGTTTTCACTGTATTCTAAGTGTCTTTTAACATAGCACTGGCTCTAGGACTGGTTAGTCAGACTCAGTTACCACCAGTATCCGTCTGAAAAAGTTGAGGGTACAGGATGATTTTGCAACAAGGCTTCTTTCTGCTCTTCTTTTTGTTCTTTCTGCACGTTATCCTTCTTTCTGCACTTTTCTTCGTCTTTGAGGACTTCTGTTGCTGCTTTCTGCACTTCTTTTGTTTCTTTCTGTGCATTTTTTCTTCTTTCTTCACATGTCCTATCTCTGTAGGCATAGTTAGAAATTAGCATTTAAAAAACCTTTGAAATTAACAGAAAAAACCATAGGTTTCAGGCACGTTATAGTTAGGAATTAGCATTTAAAAAACCTCAGAAATTCACTGAAAAAACCATAGGTTTCAGGGGTGTTATAGTTAGCTGGACTTTTCACTTGTACAAAACCATTGAAATTCCCCCGTTATAGTTAGTTCAGCTAACTATAACTCGCGCGCCCGCAATGCACTGCTGATGACGTCACATATTACATCACTCATGACATGGTCAGTGACATCACTCATGACATCACTGATGACATCTCAAATGACATCACTGATGACATCACTGATGACATCATCCTTGTGATAGAGTGGCAGACCTCCTCTCACCCTAATATAACCTTTGATACACACATTCAAAAATAGAGACTAAAATGTTCAAAACAATGGACATACCAATACCAGTTACAACAACCTCTTCAGTAATTCTAAGATCCACATACACATCCACTCATTCACCAACAGTCCAATACAGTCACTCATACATGTAC